>NW_027591740.1:0-76175 GCF_964213995.1 Mustelus asterias
AGGGTGAAGGAGGGTGAAATAGTGTGTAAGAGAGTGAAAGAGAGTTAAAGAGGGGTGTAAGAGGGTGAAAAGAGGGGTGAAAGAGGGTGTAAGTGGGTGTAAGTGGGTGTAAGTGGGTGAAGGAGGGTGAAAGAGGGTGTAAGAGAGTGAAAGAGAGTGAAAGAGGGTGAAAGAGGTTGAAAGAGGGTGTAAGAGGGTGAAAGTGGGTGAAAGTGGGTGAAAGAGGGTGAAAGAGGTTGAAAGAGGGTGTAAGAGGTTGAAAGAGGGTGTAAGAGAGTGAAAGAGAGTTAAAGAGGGTGTAAGAGGGTGAAAGTGGGTGTAAGTGGGTGAAGGAGGGTGTAAGAGGGTGTCAGAGAGTGAAAGAGGGTGAAAGAGGGTGTAAGAGGGTGTAAGAGTGTGAAGAGGGTGAAAGAGGCTGTAAGTGGGTGTAAGTGGGTGAAGGAGGGTAAAGAGGGTGTAAGTTGGTGAAGGAGGGTGAAGGAGGGTGAAAGTGGGTGAAGGAGGGTGAAAGAGGGTGAAAGAGGTTGAAAGAGGGTGTAAGAGGGTGAAAGTGGGTGAAAGTGGGTGAAAGAGGGTGAAAGAGGTTGAAAGAGGGTGTAAGAGGTTGAAAGAGGGTGTAAGAGAGTGAAAGAGAGTTAAAGAGGGTGTAAGAGGGTGAAAAGTGGGTGTAAGTGGGTGAAGGAGGGTGTAAGAGGGTGTAAGTGGATGTAAGTGGGTTAAAGAGGGTGAAAGAGGGTGAAAGGGAGTGAAAGAGGGTGAAAGAGAGTGAAAGAGGGTGTAAGTGGGTGAAGGAGTGTGAAGGAGGGTGAAAGTGGGTGAAGGAGGGTGAAAGAGGGTGAAGGAGGGTGGAAGAGGATGTAAGAGGATGAAAGAGGGTGAAAGAGAGTGAATGACAGTGAAAGAGGGTGAAAGAGGTTGAAAGAGGATGTAAGAGGGTGGAAGTGGGTGTAAGTGGGTGTAAGTGGGTGTAAGTGGGTGTTAGTGGGTGTTAGTGGGTGAAGGAGGGTGAAGAGGGTGTAAGAGGGTGTAAGAGAGTGTAAGAGGCTGTAAGAGGGTGTAAGAGGGTGAAAGAGGGTGAAAGAGGGTGAAAGAGAGTGAAAGAGGGTGAAAGAGGGTGAAAGAGGGTGAAAGAGGGTGTAAGAGGGTTTACGAGGGTGAAAGAGAGTGAAAGAGGGTGTAAGTTGGTGAAAGTGGGTGTAAGTGGGTGAAGGAGGGTGTAAGAGGGTGTCAGAGAGTGAAGAGGGTGAAATAGTGTGTAAGAGGGTGTAAGAGGGTGAAAGAGGGTGAAAGAGGGTGTAAGTGGGTGTAAGTGGGTGTAAGTGGGTGTAAGTGGGTGAAGGAGGGTGAAAAAGGGTGTAAGAGAGTGAAAGAGAGTGAAAGAGGGTGAAAGAGGTTGAAAGAGGGTGAAAGAGGTTGAAAGAGGGTGTAAGAGGTTGAAAGAGGGTGTAAGAGAGTGAAAGAGAGTTAAAGAGGGTGTAAGAGGGTGAAGTGGGTGTAAGTGGGTGAAGGAGGGTGTAAAAGGGTGTCAGAGAGTGAAAGAGGGTGAAAGAGGTGTAAGAGGGTGTAAGAGTGTGAAAGAGGGTGAAAGAGGCTGTAAGTGGGTGTAAGTGGGTGAAGGAGGGTGAAAGAGGGTGTAAGAGGATGAAGGAGGGTGGAAGGGCGTGAAAGAGGGTTAAAGAGTGTGTAAGTGGGTGAAGAAGGGTGAAGGAGGGTGAAAAAGGGTGTTAAGAGAGTGAAGGAGGGTGAAAGAGGGTGGAAAAGTGGAAAGAGGGGTGTAAGTGGGTGAAGGAGGGTGAAGGAGGGTGAAAGATGGTGAAGGAGGGTGAAGGAAGTTGTAAGAGAGTGAACGAGAGTGAAGAGGGTGAAAGAGGGTCGAAGAGGATGTAAGAGGATGAAAGAGGGTGAAAGAGAATGAAAGACAGTGAAAGAGGGTGAAAGAGGTTGAAAAAGGGTGTAAGAGGGTGGAAGTGGGTGGAAGTGGGTGTAAGTGGGTGTAAGTGGGTGTAAGTGGGTGTTAGTGGGTGTTAGTGGGTGTTAGTGGGTGTTAGTGGGTGAAGGAGGGTGAAGGAGGGTGAAAGAGGGTGTAAGAGAGTGAAAGAGGGTGAAAGAGGGTGTGAGAGGTTGAAAGAGGGTGAAAGAGGGTGAAAGAGAGTGAAAGAGAGAGAAAGAGGGTGTAAGAGGGTGAAAGAGGATGAAAGAGGGTGAAAGAGGGTGTAAGTGGATGTAAGTGGGTTAAAGAGGGTGAAAGAGGGTGAAAGGGAGTGAAAGAGGGTGAAAGAGAGTGAAAGAGGGTGTAAGTGGGTGAAGGAGTGTGAAGGAGGGTGAAGTGGGTGAAGGAGGTGAAGAGGGTGAAGGAGGGTGGAAGAGGATGTAAGAGGATGAAAGAGGGTGAAAGAGAGTGAATGACAGTGAAAGAGGGTGAAAGAGGTTGAAGAGGATGTAAGAGGGTGGAAGTGGGTGTAAGTGGGTGTAGTGGGTGTAGTGGGTGTTAGTGGGTGTTAGTGGGTGAAGGAGGTGGTAAGAGGGTGTAAGAGAGTGTAAGAGGCTGTAAGAGGGTGTAAGAGGGTGAAAGAGGGTGAAAGAGGGTGAAAGAGAGTGAAAGAGGGTGAAAGAGGGTGAAAGAGGGTGTAAGAGGGTTTACGAGGGTGAAAGAGAGTGAAAGAGAGTGAAAGAGGGTGTAAGTTGGTGAAGGAGGGTGAAAGTGGGTGAAGGAGGGTGAAAGAGGGTGAAGGAGGGTGAAATAGTGTGTAAGAGAGTGAAAGAGAGTTAAAGAGGGTGTAAGAGGGTGAAAGAGGGTGAAAGAGGGTGTAAGTGGGTGTAGTGGGTGTAAGTGGGTGAAGGAGGGTGAAAGAGGGGTGTAAGAGAGTGAAAGAGAGTGAAAGAGGGTGAAAGAGGTTGAAAGAGGGTGTAAGAGGGTGAAAGTGGGTGAAAGTGGGTGAAAGAGGGTGAAAGAGGTTGAAAGAGGGTGTAAGAGGTTGAAAGAGGGTGTAAGAGAGTGAAAGAGAGTTAAAGAGGGTGTAAGAGGGTGAAAGTGGGTGTAAGTGGGTGAAGGAGGGTGTAAGAGGGTGTCAGAGAGTGAAAGAGGGTGAAAGAGGGTGTAAGAGGGTGTAAGAGTGTGAAAGAGGGTGAAAGAGGCTGTTAGTGGGTGTAAGTGGGTGAAGGAGGGTAAAAGAGGGTGTAAGTTGGTGAAGGAGGGTGAAGGAGGGTGAAAGTGGGTGAAGGAGGGTGAAAGAGGGTGAAGGAGGGTGAAAGAGTGTGTAAGAGAGTGAAAGAGAGTTAAAGAGGGTGTAAGAGGGTGAAAGAGGGTGAAAGAGGTTGAAAGAGGGTGTAAGAGGGTGAAAGTGGGTGAAAGTGGGTGAAAGAGGGTGAAAGAGGTTGAAAGAGGGTGTAAGAGGTTGAAAGAGGGTGTAAGAGAGTGAAAGAGAGTTAAAGAGGGTGTAAGAGGGTGAAAGTGGGTGTAAGTGGGTGAAGGAGGGTGTAAGAGGGTGTCAGAGAGTGAAAGAGGGTGAAAGAGGGTGTAAGAGGGTGTAAGAGTGTGAAAGAGGGTGAAAGAGGCTGTAAGTGGGTGTAAGTGGGTGAAGGAGGGTAAAAGAGGGTGTAAGAGAGTGAAAGAGAGTGAAAGAGGGTGAAAGAGGGTGAAAGAGGGTGTAAGAGGTTGAAAGTGGGTGAAAGTGGGTGAAAGAGAGTGAAAGAGAGTGAAAGAGAGTGAAAGAGTTTGAAATAGGGTGTAAGAGGGTGTAAGAGGGTGAAAGAGGGTGAAAGAGAGTGAAAGAGAGTGAAAGAGGGTGAAAGAGAGTGAAAGAGGGTGTAAGAGGATGAAAGAGGGTGAAAGAGGGTGAAAGAGGTTGTAAGTGGGTGTAAGTGGGTGAAGGAGGGTGAAAGAGGGTGTAAGAGGGTGAAAGTGGGTGAAAGTGGGTGAAAGAGAGTGAAAGAGAGTGAAAGAGGGTGAAAGAAGGTGTAAGAGGGTGAAAGAGAGTGAAAGAGGGTGTAAGAGAGTGTAAGAGGGTGAAAGAGGGTGAAAGAGGGTGTAAGAGGGTGTAAGAGGTTGAAAGAGGGTGAAAGAGGTTGTAAGAGAGTGAAAGAGGGTGTAATAGAGTGAAAGGTGGCAGGGCCTTGGGAGCAGCAGGGGCTTTGGCCACCGTCACACCTGCATAGGTGGGTCTGGAAGGCCCTACCACTGGCGACGCTGTCGTGGTCGCTATGGTTATTAAAGGAGTGCTACGTCCACCCCGAGACTGCCCAGATGCACGGCAGGGCGTATTGGTGTGTATTGTGTCTGTGGGGGGGGAGTGGGGGGGGGGGGAGTGGGGGGGGGGGTGGGGGGGGGGAGTGGGGGGGGGGGAGTGGGGGGGGGCGGGGAGTGGGGGGGGCGGGGAGTGGGGGGGGGGGAGTGGGCGGGGGGGGAGTGGGGGGGGGGAGTGGGGGGGGGAGTGGGGGGTGGAGTGGGGGGGGGGGGAGTGGGGGGGGTGGGGGGGAGTGTGGGGGGGGGAGTGGGGGGGGGGAGTGGGGGGGGGAGTGGGGGGGGGAGGGGGGAGTGGGGGGGGAGGGGGGGAGTGGGGGGGGAGGGGGGGAGTGGGGGGGGAGTGGGGGGGGGGAGTGGGGGGGGGGAGTGGGGGGGGGAGTGAGTGGGGGGGGGTGGAGAGAGAAGCGGGGAAGGGTTGTAGGGAGGGATGGGTAAAGGGCCTCTCTGCCCAGGCGGCAGGGCAGGGTCAGAGAGGGAATGAGGGAGGGCAGGGGTTCAGGTGCTCTCTCCCGGGAGTTAGAGAGGGAGAGAGGGGGGATGGAGGAGCAGGAGGGAGGACGAGGGACAGGGCACTGAAGAGGGCCGGTGCCGCAGTCAGGAGGAAAGAGTGGGGGGGGGCGGGTGCCGGTGTTGGAGGCAGCAGCAGTGGGTAGGGGGGGACTTCTCTTCTTCGGCCCTCCTGGCTAAACAGCAAAAGTGTAGGGTGCCTTCACCCCCCCCCACCTCTGTAGATGGAAAAAAGTCTTAATATTTTTCCCCCCTCCTTTCCAAGCACCGACCTTTTGATGATGAGGGCACCAGCCCAACCACTCAGTCCTTTCAAGTTGACCGTAAAGTAGTGCTGTCCTCCCTCCTGTAGATGGGAAAAAATAGAAAACATTCCCTCTCTCCCCCCCAGGGAGAGAGCACCCTCCAGCGGCTGGACGGCAGGTCAGCGATGGCTCCTCCTTCCTTCCTTCCAGTTGGAACTCGACAAATTGGCAGGAGGATCCTTCCACACAACCTCTCTCCCTCTTTTAGAGTAAAACAAATAATTGGTGGGAATTGTCGAGATTCCTCTTTTAGGCAAACCAAATAAACCAACTCAAATTAACTCAGGGATAAAGTAAAAGGGGTAGCTCCCCAAAAGGAGGGGGAACAGCTCGAACAGAACAGAAGTGCAAAGGAAACTTAAAACATCAAATCATAATATGATTATCGGGGTGTGTAATGCAGCCCAGCCTCTGCGGTGCCCAACGGGCGCGAAAGGCATCAACTGCGCCCGTGGACACCGCATGCTCTCTCTCCAGGGACACCCGGCCGCGAACGTAGCTGCGGTACAGGGGCAGGCAGTCAGGATGGACGACCCCATCGATCGCCCGCTGCCTGGACCTGTTAATGGCGCGCCTCGCCAGGCCCAGAAGCAGGTTCACAAGAAGGTCGCCACCCCGACCCACCCCTCTCCACACCAGGTGTCTGTAGATCAGGAGCGTGGGACTGAAGTGCAAAGAAAACATCAATAAAAGGTTTCAGAAAAACAAAAAGGGAGTGCAAACTAAAACATAGAACATAAACGTGGTCCACGGACTCCACAAGGCCACAGAAGGGCAAGCTCGGGAGCCTGTGAGCCTATACAACTTACGGTTGTGCGGAATTGCTGCGTGCAACACCCTCCAGCCCATAATAAACTTAACATGGTCCAAAGCCATTTTGTGCTAACCTCGAAGTTATTTTTAAAAGCTAAACTGCTTACTGCAGTATTGAAAACCAGCCAGCTTTAATTGTGAGACAATCAAAGAAAAAACAAATAACCAATGTATGAGTAAGACTGGTAAGATAATCTGTAACACAAGGCTGGTACTATTCTGTTTTACATGTAAGATTAAAGTTTTAAAAGTTCAAGTCCAGTAGCACAGAGGTTAGCACTGCTGCCTCACAATGCCAGAGACACGGGTTCCATTCCCAACTTGGGTCACTGTCTGTTAGGAATCTACGCGTTCTCCCCGTGTCTGTGTGGGTTTCCTCCGGGTGCTCCGGTTTTCTTCCACAGTCTTAAAGACGTGCTGGTTTGGTGCATTGGCCATTCTAAATTCTCCCTCAGTGTATCCAAACAGGCACCGCAGTGTGGGCACTAGGGATTTTTACAATGACTTAATTTCAGTGTTTAGGTAAGCCTACTCGTGACATTAATAAATAAACTTCAAAAAAACAGTAAACCTTACTGTTTGATTTGATTTATTGTCACATGTATTAGTATACGGTGAAAAGTATTGTTTCTTGTGAGCTATATAGACAAAGCATACCGTTCATAGAGAAGGAAAGGAGAGGGTGCAGAATGTAGTGTTACAATCATAGCTGGGGTGTAGAAAAAGATGAACTTAATGCAAGATAGGACCATTCAAAAGCCTGATAGCAGCAGGGAAGAAACTGTTCTTGAATTGGTTGGTACGTGACCTCACACTTTTGTATCTTTTTCTCGACGGAAGAAGGTGGAAGAGAGAATGTCCAGGGTGTGTGGGGTCCTTAATTATGCTGGCTGCTTTGCCGAGGCAGTAGGATGTGTAGACAGAATCAATGGATGGGAGGCTGGTTTGCGTGATGGATTGAGTTACATTTTGTAGTTCCTTGCAGTCTTGGGTAGAGCAGGAGCCATATCAAGCTATGATACAACCTGAAAGAATGCTTTCTATGTTGCATCCGGACAAGTTTGTGAGAGTTGTAGCTGGCATGCTAAATTTCCTTCGTTGCCTGAGAATGTTGGTGGGCTTTCTTAACTATAGTATCGGCATGATGGGTCCAGCCAGATTGTTGGTGATCTGGACACCTAAAAACTTGAAGGTCTTGACCATTTCTACTTCATCCCCATTGATGCAGACAGGGGCATGTTCTCCACTACGCTTCCTGAAACCAATGACAATCTCCTTCATTTTGTTGACATTGAGGAAGAGATTATTGTGGCCACACCAGCTTACCAGATTCTCTATCTCATTCCTGTACTCTGTCTCGACATTGTTTGAAATCCCACCCACTATGGTAATATCGTCAGCAAACTTGAAAATTGAGTTGGAGGGGAATTTGACCTCACAGTCATAGGTGTATAAGGAGTATAGTAGGGGGCTGAGAACACAGCCTTGTGGGGCACCGGTATTGAGGATGATCGTGGAGGAGGTGTTGTTGCCTATCCTTACTGATTGTGATCTGTGGGTTAGGAAGTTCAGGATCCAGTCACAGAGGGAGGAACTGAGGCCCAGGCCACAGAGTTGGAGATGAGTTTCAAAGGAATAATGGTGTTGAACTGTCGTCAATAAATAGGAGTCTGACATCAGGGTCTTTGTTATCTCGGTGTTCCAGGGTTGAGTGCATGTTACAATATCAGGAAATGCTGGCAAGTGTGTGGGACCAATTGTAAATCAGGAGACAGTTAACTTCTTATTGTTCTATACTGAGGCTAACTAGGGAGAGAGTAGGGCCTCTTAAGGATCAACAAGGTCATCTATGTGCAGATCCACAAGAGGTGGGTGAGATCCTAAATGAATATTTCTCATCAGTATTTACTGTTGCGAAAAGCATGGATGTTAGGGAACTTGGGGAAATAAATAGTGATGCCTTGGGAGTGTACATATTACAGAGGAGGAGGTGCTGGAAGTCTTAAAGTGCATCAAGGTAGATGAATCCCCGGGACCAGATGAAGTGTATCGCAGGACATTGTGGGAGGCTAGGGAGGAAATAGCGGACCCCCAGCAGAGATACTTGAATCATCGACAGCCACAGGCGAGGTGCCTGAAGATTGGAGGATGGCAAATATTGTGCCTTTGAAGATGGCATTGGTCACCAGCTTGACGGAACTGTGTGCGGCTTGTTGAAAGATGCAGCAAAGGTCCGCCCACCTGAGCCCTGAAATGAATCGGAGGTGTAGAAATTGAAAGCCACTGTGAAAATACACCTCAAATGCTGAGCAATAACTATGAAACTCAAGCTAACCTCTTTACTCACTCAGCTACGAGCTCTATCGCAGACAATATGCTAACATTGGATGAGAAAAAGCAAAACACATAATCGGTGCCTATCTGTTTTCCCTGTGCGATGAGCTAAAAATCACACGGGCACCAACGGATCATTATTGATTGGATTTTTAATGGTCTTAATTGCCCCTTTCATTGTTGGCGGGCTCGCGTCTGACTAATGCCTGCGCTCACTGACCTCAAAGTGGTGCACATGCGTGATTACATCAGGTAACACTGCTGATGTCTTAAAGTCATAGTCATAGAGATTTACAGCATGGAAACAGGCCCTTCGGCCCAACTTGTCCATGCCGCCCTTTTTTTTTTAAACCTCTAAGCTAGTCCCAATTGCCTGCATTTGGCCCATATCCCTCTATACCCATCTCACCCATTTAACTGCCTAAATGCTTTTTAAAAGACAAAATTGTATCCGCTTCTACTACTACCTCTGGCAGCTTGTTCCAAGAACTCACCACCCTCTGTGTGAAACAACTGCCCCTCTAGACCTTTTTGTTTCTCTCCCCTCTCACCTTAAACCCATGCCCTCGAGTTTTAGACTCCCCTACGTTTGGGAAAAATTATTGATGATCTAGCTGATCTATGCCCCTCATGATTTTATAGACCTCTATAAGATCATCCCTCAGCCTCCTACACTCCCGAGAAAAAGTCCTACTCTATCCAGCCTCTCCTTATAACTCAAACAATCAAGTCCCGGTAGCATCCAAGTAAATCTTCTCTGCACTCTTTCTCGTTTAATAATATCCTTTCTATAATAGGGTGACCAGAACTGTACACAGTGTTCCAAGTGTGGCCTTGCCAATGTCTTGTACAACTGTCTTCTCGTAGGATTTTACACACTTCTGGATTGGGCACACACCTGGCCCAGACAGTAAAGTTCTGGCTCATGTCAGACTGGAGGGTGGCAGCTGGACAATAAAGACTTTCTGTTTAGGATTCTAGATTAGGAGTCCCGTAACATAATCACTACAATAACATTTCATTCAAAAGGCAGAGCATTTTCAGCGCTGAATTGACCTATCACATTTGATTTTACACACCAGCCTTGGCATTGGCCTTGAACTCTGGAACTTTGGGAATCAATCAAAAGAATTACAAACTGAGCTGTGCTAAAAGTGCATTCACCTCATCGTCCTGTGCCCCCTATTTCAGTAGGGAGGAAAGCTGGTTCAAAATCAATGTGTTAAGCCCTCAGATAAAAGATTACCAAAGTAGAGAGTTTGTCACTAAAATTGTTGACAAACTATTTGGTTCCACGTACTGTGGTAACACTTCTATTTATATCACAGACTTCCATAGAAAATTGCTTCAAAACGGATATCGTTCATTTCGACATGTGAAAAGTGACTGGCAGTGGGTGATACTTCCTCTGTAAAGAAAGTTCCCTTTTCAGTTCCAAATTTTGGACAATAGCTGAGACATTGAGCATTGAACAAAAAGTTGGATTTATTTTAAAACTTCAACTTCAAATTTTCAGCCAAGCAGGGGAAACAATTCAAAGACAATGGGGATAAAATTGGGCTCAGTCGCAAGATTCTATTTTGTATTATGAGATGCCTTGAAGTTCCAAAAGGGAGAATCAACTAATTGCTGGAATGTTTATCTTGGATGATATTCTCTTGCGTTTTGGGTGTTTTTCCATATTTGTTATACCTTTGAACATTTTGGAGGAAGTGATCTGGCTGGTGCTAACGTGCTTTTTTTGTGTCTTTAAGGCTTATTCACAAACCAGTTAAAATCAAATAGAGATGGCCAAGGGGGGCTTCTCTTGGCATTGAGCCTGACTGCAGAATGAGCAAAGGTTACATAGAGTATGATAAGCTGTGAGAAGAGGGAAGGAAGAGGAGCTGTGAGAAGAGAAAGGAGAAGGAGGTGTAGAAAGATTCTCATCAGGAGAATATAATGACAGAGGGACATTGTGGAGCAGATGCTTCGGAGAACTGGTTTTAATTATGCCCTGATACTCTGGAAGCCCCCATTGCACATGAGTGTTCAGAGCCATGATAACAGCATTGTGAGCTTCTGCAGCACTAAAAAATTGGGTGGTTGGTACTTGTGTTGTGATGAATTGTGTCATGCTTGACTCTGAAGATTTGTTAATGTTGGTGAACACTAAATCTTTGCAAAATAGGATGGGCTACAATTTCTGAGCAAAGTCCTGTTCACCATAATACTGAATGCAGACCTTGTGTCAGGATCCCAATGCGCCAAGCACCTCGATGTGTTCATCCATTTGCCTGTCTCTAGCCTGGCACATTGAATTTCTCACCTGAGTTCCTGAACAGCATGCAGGACTAGATTGTGAGCTCAGCTTCCGGTGAGCTAGCACCTGTTGGATTTGAAAGTGCACTTGACCACATTAAACTGCTTGTGGCACTGGATCAGGTCATCGGGGCTGTATTCCTGGCACTGATTGCTATGTTTGTCTCTTTCCATTGCCTTCTGTGAAACACAAAATGTTAGCATGTAGCTACAGCAAGTAAATAGGAAAGCAAATGGAATGTTGGCCTTATTGAAGGGAGATGGGGTATAAAAGTCAGCAAGTCTTGCAATATACGGGGCATTGGTGAGACCTCACCCAGCATAACTGTATATAATTCTGGTTAACTTACTTAAGGAGGGCAGACTTACATTGGAAGCAATTCAGAAAAGATTCACTGATTTGGCTGATTTCTGGGATATGAGGGGTTTGTCTCAAAAGGAAAGGCTGTGTAGGTTGGGCAGTGAAGGGGTTAATAATCACATGAGTTTAAAAATCACATAAGCTGCTATGAGAAAAAAAGCAGAGATCTTATAAAATACTTCACAGGTAAGCACCAAGGCCTTGAGTAAGAGAATTAATTAAATCAGACATCTGGAGCTGGGAGGAGAGGCGATGTACACCGACACAAATGGGGATATCAATGATGACTTCTAACAATGATGAATTAGGTCAGCTAACATGATTATGTGTTCACGCTGGGTGGAATGTTCCAATTCAGGTGATAATCTTTGTGACTGGCTTTAATATCTGTACCTTATGAATGATGTAACCTTAGACAACAGTTGTGCATGGATAGAGATAACTCCAATACCCAGATTTGATTTGATTTATTAGTGTCACATGTATTGGTAAACAGTGAAAAGTATTGTTTCTTGTGCGCTATACACACAAAGCATACTGTACATAGAGTAGGAAAAGACAGAGTGCAGAATGTAGTGTTACAGTCATAGCTAGGGTGGAGAGAAAGATCAAATTTAATGTGAGGTAGGTCCATTCAAAAGTCTGGTGGCAGAATGGAAGAAGCTGTTCTTGAGTCGGTTGGTACGTGTCCTCAGACTTTTGTATCTTTTTCCCCAACGGAGAAGGTGGAAGAGAGAATGTGTGGGGTCCTTGGTTATGCCAGCTGCTTTTCGGAGGCAGCGGGAAGTGCAGAGTGTCAATGGATGGGAGGCCGGTTTGAGTGATGGACTGTGCTTCGTTCACGACTCTTTGTAGTTTATTACGGTCTTGGACAGATTAGGAGCCATAGCAAGCTGTGATACTACCAGAAAGTGCTTTCTATGGTGCATTTGTAAATGTTGGTGAGCACAGTAACGGACATGCCAAATTTCCTTAGTCTCCTGAGAAAGTAGAGGCGTTGGTGGGCTTTCTTAACTATAGCGTCGGCATGGAGGGACCAGGACAGGTTGTTGGTGATCTGGACACCTACAAACTTGAAGCTCTCGACCATTTCTATTTCATGCCCATCGATTTAGACAGGGCATGTCCTCCACTATGCTTCCTGAAGTCGATGTCTATCCCCTTCATTTTGTTGACATTGAGGGAGGATTATTGTCATCGCACCAGTTCACCAGATTCTCTATCTCTTTCCTGTACTCCATCTCATCATTGTTTGAGATCCGTCCCACTACGGTGGTGTCATCAGCAAACTTGTAAATCGAGTTGCAGGGGAATTTGGCCACACAGTCATAGGTATAAGGAGTATAGTAAGTGGCTGAGGACACAGCCTTGCGGGGCACCGGTGTTGAGGATGATTGTGGAGGAGGTGTTGTTGCCTATCCTTAATGATTGCAGTCTGGAGGTTAGGAAGTCTAGGATTCAGTTGCAAAGGGCCAGGTCACGAAGTTTGGAGATGAGTTGGTATATGGAGATTGGTATATGCTAATTAATTGTAATCAAATTTGAAACTATAACTGCTTGTGTATTCCTGAATTCTGGGCTCTGGCTAGTTATCGGCTCTGATCTGTGACTTTCCAGCATCCTTTCTATACAGCTTGAATTAAAAACAGCTGTTTAAGAGAACTCCGTGACTTGGTCTGGTTACTTGAATGGTTCAAATTAGAAGTCTGAACATCAAAGCCCGCAACAGGCAGATATAGATTCAGTTCTGACGCAGGGTCTTCCAGACTCCAAAGGTTAGCTCTATTCTCTCTCCACAGATGCTGTCAGACCTGCTGAGATTTTCCAGCATTTCCTGTTCATGTGTATAAATGAATTGAAGTTTGGAAAAATGAGAGGGGATATTGTTGAAATATATAAGATACTGAGTTGGCATGGGAGGATGGGAGTCCTTGACAGTATGGGTGCTGAGAGGTCATTTACCCTCATTAAGGAATCTGGAATTAAAAGGCAGTTTCAAATTAAGGGGTCTCCCATTTAAGACAGAGATGAAGGGGATTTGATCTTTGAAAGGGTCATTAGTGTTTGGAATTTTCTTTGCCAGAGCAGTGGAGACTGGTTCATTGAATATATTTAAGGTTGAGTTAAATAGAATTTTGACTGACCAAGGAGTTGAGGGTAATGGGATTCAGGCAGGAAAGTGGAATTAAGACCTCAAACAAATCTGCCATGACCTCATTAAGTGATGGTTCAAGCTTAAGAGGCCAAGTAGCCTAATCCTGCTGCTATTTCTTATGTTGTAACCTGGTCAAAAATTCGCCTTCAGTTGCGTGAATATTAATTTTAGCTGCCAATTTCTTTTGCAGAACCTTACTGAAAACCTTTTGGACATTCATATAGAGTACATTTCTTTTGTATGGATGGCTATTTTGTAAGGGGTGTCTGTGCGTGCGATCCTGCCCATGTCAGCAACTCATTTGGTACCAATGGTTGTGACAGCGGATGAATGCTGTAGCAGTAGGGAGATCCACAGTCACCCCGGTTCCCTTGTCACTGGAACTGGACCTACCCTCTGTCAAGGACCATGTGTCTGCTGATGTGCAATGGCATATCCATGTTAAAAGCTGTCCCACACTGGGCATCTACCCAGAAGAAACCAACACAACAGCAACACAAACAAGCCCTGCGAGAGGTGATGGGGACATGACTGTGAGATCTAGAAATCCCTAACTTTGGAATTGGCATGTAGGCAATGGAGTTTGATTCAGTGGTCCTGCTCTTGAAATGGGGACAGGAAAGCATTTCGGCAGCTTCCTTCATGACTGAGCTGCTCTCTTTAGGATCCACTCTCGGTTCACCCCAAATTTGATTTGATTTGATTTATTGTCACAAAAGGTGACCAAAAGATAGTCTGTTCTATCTGCAACCTGTCTGGAAAACTGCATCCAGTGGCTCATCTACCTGCAGTCAGAAAATCAAAGCTAAACCCAATCGCAAAACCTGGAATGTACGAACCCTCTTGGATAATGAGCTAAACAATCCACCAGGACGGAGAACTGTAGAGGGAGTACAGCGAATGTTTACCAGGCTGATTCCTGGGAATGGCAGGTCTGTCATATGAGGAGAGACTAAATCAGTTAGGATTATATTCACTGGAGTTTGGAAGAGTGAGAGGGGATCTCATAGAAACTTATAAAACTCTAACAGGATTGGACAGGGTGGACTCAGAGAGAATGTTCCCAATGGCAGGAGAGTCCAGAACTAGCGGGTCATAGTTTGAAGATAAGAGGTAAACCTTTTAGAACTGAGGTGAGAAATTTCTTCAACGAGAGGGTGGTGAATGTGTGGAATTCACTACCACAGAATGAGTTGAGGCCAAAACGTTGTCTGGTTTCAAGAAGAAATTAGATACAGCTCTTGAGGCTAAAGGGATCCAGGGGGTTTTGTGGGGGGTGGGGTGGGGTGGGGGTGGAATCAGGAAATTGAATTTGATGATCAGCCATGATCAAAATGAATGGCGGAGGCTCAAAGGGCTGAATGGCCTCCTCCTGCTTCTAGTTTCTATGTAACTGCCCTTGTTGCCATGAACTCAGGCACTTCAGCATTGACATTGCTGCCTTGCAAGAGACCTGAAGAGCAGGCAAAGAGCAGCTGAGGGATGATGGCAATGGTTACACCTTATTCTGGAGAGAAAAACCTGAGGATCAGCCCAGGATGCATTGAATTGGGTTCACCATCAAGAACAAACTCATCCACTGACTCTCGGAGCTCCGTGTCAGCATCAACAAGTGCCTCACAACCCTCTATCTATAACTTGCTAAGAACCAGAAGGCAATGGTCATGATTGCTCATGCCCCAACCCTTGAGGTCAATGCCAGGGTGGGAAAGGATTCTCAACTCAGGAAAGGAATCATCGGAAAGGAAGGGTTTGTGAATTACAACTCCAAAGGGGTTCTCCTGCTCACCAAATGCATGGAACAGCAGCCTGTCATCGCTGACACACTGTTTCACCAAAAAGATAAGTTCAAGACTTGCTGGAGAGATCCATGATCAAAGCACTTTGTCATCAGCCGATCTCAAGACTAAAAAGATGCCCTCATCATCAAAGTGATGACCAGTTCAGGTGACTGCTGGACTGATCACAGGCTCATTCGCTACTTTATGTCCATCAAGCTCCACCTGAAGCAGGGGAAGATGAAGAAACAGCTCAGAAAAAAGATTAAAGACTAGTTTGACTGGAACGATCCAAGACCTCATCGACATTAAGAGGAAAGTTCTCTACGCCTGACAAAACAACATAACCAGCGAGGCAGAGGAAAGCTCACTAATCAGCAAAGGCAGGGGTACAAAGAAGAATGACGGAAATCAAGAGCCAATGGTGGACTGAGAAAGCTAAGGAGCTGCAACTCCTCGCTGATGAGCACCGACACCTGGGGCTTCTTCAGTGCCACCAAGGTAATGTATAGACCCAACACCCTAGGCTTGAAACTGAAGGTCAGAACCCTCTTGAGAGACAGAGAAAAAAAAAGTTTTCAATGGAGAGAGCACTTGACCTCCTAAACCGTGATGCAATCATAGAAGAGGACGTATTTGAGGAAACCCCCCAACTCCCTATCAAAGATGATCTTGGACTCCCACCAAGCATAGAAGAAATCCAAGCCACAATTAAATATGTGAAGAATGAAAAAGCCACAGGAGTGGACTGGATTCTTGCAGAAATTTTCAAACTGGGAGGGCACCATGGTCATTAGCAGTGCTGCCTCACAGCGCCAGAAATCAGGCTTCAATTCCAGCCTTGGATCACCTTGTGGTGTTTGCATGTTCTCCCCATGTCTGTGTAGGTTTCCTCCGGGTGCTCCGGTTTCCTAACACATGCCAATGATGAGCGGGTCCGGTTGATTGGCCATGCTAAATTGCCCCTTGGTGTCAGGGGGACTAGCAGAGTAGATATGTGGGGTTACAGGGATAGGGCCTGGGTGGGATTGTGTTCTGTGCAGGCTTGATGGGCTGAATGGCCTCCTTCTGCACTGTAGAGATTCTATGAGAACAGATCAGTCGTGATCTCCATCAGCTGTTCCTGAAAGTCTGGGACAAAGAAGAAATTCCTGCCGACCTCAGGGATGTCGTCATCAGCACTACCTTGAAGAAAGGATGCAAAGTGGACTGTGGGAACTATCGAGGAATCTCCCTACTCTCCACCACCAGGAAGATCACTGCCCGAATCCTTGCTTGCTGCCTTCTCCAGTCTCATAAAAAATCCTTCTGGAAAGCCAGTGTGTCTTCCGATCTAACTGTGGAACAACAGACGTGATTTTCACTGCTCGGCAACTTAGAGAAATGATAGAAGCAACATCAGCCACTCTACACTGCCTTCATCAATCTGACCAAAGTTTTTGATTCACTCAAATCGGGAAGTGCTATGGAAAACCCTGTCAAAAAGGCCAGCTGTCCAGAGACAAGAAATAGGTGACAATCCTCACCAAAAGAAGACCAAATCCTTAGAGGTCAAGACTGGATTCAAGCAGGGTAATGTCATTGACCCCACCCTTTTTTCCACCTTAATCACTACATTCCTTCACCTTGTCAAGAACAAGCTTCCCAGTGGGGCGGACATCATCTACAGAATGGACGGAAAACCTTTCAACCTCAACTTGTTGAAATCCAAGATGAAAACAACACAGATATCACTCATGGAGCTTTGATATGCAGATGACATTGCCATCCGCCATACTAAACAGCTTCGCGAAAATCGGTCTCAACCTTTACCAACCCCTCCTGGTCAAGATCATATCACTCCCTCCATCAAGATCAGTGGAAAACATGGAACATTTGCTCTGCCTGGGGAGCCATCTCTCATCAAAGGCTGACATCGAAGCGGAGATCCGACATTGTATCCAATCTGTGAGCGCCGTCTTTGGATGCCGAAGGACAAGAGTCTTCGATGACCGCGGCATTCATGGTGACACTAAGATCCTTGTGTGAAATGCAGTCATCCTCCCAACTCTTCTACACGACTCAGAAACTTAGACTACATACAGATACAACCTCATGGCCCTGGAAAGATACCATCAATGCTGCCTGAAATGGATTCTCCGTATCAGCTGGAAGGATAGGCGTACTAACATAAGCATCCTTGCAGGAGACAAGAACACCAGCATTGAGGCCAAGAGCATCCAAAACCAACTCTGCTTTGCCGGCCATGTGTTTAGGATGTCAGATCCCTGACTGCCAAAGCAAATTATTTTTCCCCGGCTCAAGGAAGTCTCCCCAACAAGAGAAGGGCAAAAAAATTGCTCCAAAGCCACCCTGAGGCCATAGCTCAAGAACTGCAACTTAGATGTCAACACCTGGAAGACCCTTGCTCAGTAGAGATCTACTTGGAGGAACCTCCTGATTGAAGGGACACAATTCTTTGAAGTCACCCAACAGCAAGAAGAAGCCCAGGAAGTAACTGGAGAAATACCAGCGATCTAGAGTCCAAGGGCCGAACCTATCCCCCGGATACACCTGCCAAGTGTGTGGTCGAAGATGCGGCTGTAGGTTTGGGCTCATCAGCCACGCAAAGCCCCACAGAGCCCATGACCAGTAACATGGAGTTTCTTAGGTGGACAATCATACTCGTTCGCGAGTGCTCACCAAAGACTCAACTCCACTGAATTTCATTCCCTCCTGCTGGAGAGAAATAAATTATTTCTTGTTGAATATTGAGCATAAGCGACCTCCGTGCTCCAAAATGTCATGATGTTGCTATTATCTCCAGCCACTGGGAATGTGGACTTGCACTGTTCTGAGATTGGCCCACCTCCTTGATGGAGCTGCTAGTCACCCAGGGTCTCAGATGCTCCCATTGGCTCAGCCATTTGTGTAACCTCTGTGCCCTGTCTTTAATTGAATGTGGTGGGCTGCTGCTTCACTATATCTCCAGGAAGATCTCAGATGCAGGTAGACCTCAGGACCGCTGGGGTCAGGACGGGGAATTGGTTCAGACAGTCAGGTAAAGCACAGGATTCTGCCCTGAAAGATCTATCCAATTCTTCCCACTCTCTCCGCTCTTTCCCCAGTGGCTGAAAGTTGCTCCGTTTTAAAGCTATCCAGTTTCTTATTGCTGCCACCACTCCTTTCACACATTCTACACTGTAACAACTTGCTGAGAAAAAGAAGTTTTCCACATCTCGCCATTGCCTTTTTGCCAATGATTTTCAATCAGTGACCTTGGGCTATCTGCGATCCTATCAGTGAAACAGTTTGACATGAGAGGAACATAAGAAATTATAGAAGGAATAGGCCATAAAGCCCTTAGGTGTCCTCTATCATTCAATAAAGTATAGCTAAACTCTTAAATCAACCCATTTTCCACCCAATGCACATATACCTTGGTTCTGTGGAATTCAAGTGGAATGGGGTTATGCGCTCAATGGAATGGGAGCAGACACTCAAAAGAAAAGTGCTGAAACAGTATGGACGAACAGAAAGACCTGGAGATTCAGGTGCAGAATTCTGTGAAGATGTAAGTACAGGTACACTGAAAGAGGCCAATAATATTTTCAACAACTGATTATAGAAGATCAATGAAAGCAATCTACAGTAGAATTAAATTCAGTACGGAATAGAATATAAGTCCATCATCAAAAACAGAAGCGTTAAATTATCTTGATGTTCGTCTGGCAGAACTGTGGTTTTTCAAAAAAAAATTAGACAAACAAGAAGTGGAACTGTGCGAAAAAGATTACTTTTGTCACGTCGCTTCAAGACAAGAAGTTCATCCAGCTGAGAATGGAGTTGGAAAGTGAATATCAAAATTTCGATCAGTTTCATCTTGAACCAAGAGGTGACAGGAAAAAACAGGAAAACTTGAAGTCAGGTACAAATCTAATCATTATTGTACAGGTTATTCAGTCCTTGTTAATTGACTGGAATCCATTAACATTCAGTGAATTAATTTCTCGTTGGTTGAGAAAAGGTTTTGTTCGTAAATTCCACTTCTTTAGAATAAATGGTTTTTGGAGCTGAACATTGATTAATGCAATACGGACGGAACCACCTCCCCCCACCATCACCCCCACTATGACCATCCCTTTGACTGATTGTGAAATTAATAATAAAGGGTGGAATAAAACAGTGGGGTCAGAAAACAAACTGACCATCGATTTGATGCCGTTATCGACTCGGAGTGATATCTGTGAGGAAGATTTTGAAGTAAAGATGCTGATGAGGGATGGTGAAATGTTGAAGAATTGATAGGACAGAGTTGTGTGATGGACAATGGTCTCTATTCCTTGTATGATGCAGATTACATGAGTAAATTATATTTTGGATGTCCTTTTAGTAACTGTCCATAACTTTTCACCTTTCGCTTTCCTGTCCAGTTTGGATCTTGAAGCCACTGTTAATGAATGTTCTTTTAACCAAGAAATGTGTTCAACTGTGCAGTTTAAAAAGTCCACTGTTGGTAACAACACTCGGCTTCTCTTTTCCAGGTACAAATGAGGGATGATTTGGAGTATTTTAAAGAAGATTGGTCCCTCTAATCTGTTCAATGATAACCCTCTTACTCTTTACAGAACACATTGTCCAAGCAGCAGATCCTGTCCGGGGAAAATGTTCACCTCTGGTCATCTACATTCTCCTGGGTCTCTCCATCCTGCTGTCTGTGGTGATTCTAGGAACTGCAGTTATGCTGTGTAAGTTTGTGATTTTTTTAAACTATCGAACGTATTTCTCCAGGGTTGCTGGCTGCAGGTGGGTTTCCTGATCGCCCTTTGATTTGGGCATTCAGGCCAAAGCAAGCTTCTTGCCAGGCATCACTCCCGTTGTGAGTATCCTGGCCCGCTGCACTGGCTTCAATCAGGTTCTTGCCCAGAGCAGGAGGGAACCTGATGAATACTTCTTATAATTCATTTGAATATCATTAATGCGTTTGAGTACAGCTGCTCCGTCCTCTCATCATACTTCTGTCCCCACCCTGAGCGTGAAGTCCAGTGGGTGCCAATTAGTGCAGGTCCTGACAAGTGTGGTCCAGGCTCCTTCGACTCCGAAGTGGGGGGACCAAGGAGGTGAGTTCTGTGCCCATGTGCCATTCTCAGTCTGCAGATGGAGTGTCCCCAATGGCCCTAGGGAACTGGGCGCACTAAGGCTGCTGCGAGGGAAGAGGAAGAGGCTCAGCACTCCCCCCGGGATGGGGTCTCGTGGCTGGACTTCCCCTTCTTGCCCTGGGAAACCTGAAGCTCACTCCTAGCATGGTGATTTCAGGCAGATTTCTGTTAAAAAATCTTTACTCTTGTCCGTGTTCTGTAAAACCTTTGAAGTGGCCTGGTTACATTTAATATCTATGCCCCCTGAACACTTGGAAGCTTTCAAAATCACAGAGCACTCAATTCTCGAAAAGGGGTTGCCCTTGTTGATTTCTATAGAATTCCTGCGTGCAGAAAGAGGACATCTCGCCCACTGAGTCAGCACCGAGTTTCAGAAAGAGCATCCCATCCAGGCCCTCCCCTCTGCCCTACCCCTGTAACCCTAATGAAACACTGGAATTGGTGAGAATAATTAAGAACCGGACTCAGAAAGAGGAACACTCGACAGAGGACTTGAAATGTCTAAATGATGAACCTGAAGTAGAAAATTTGATAAGCACCAAGCGTAAATATTGTTATGAATTATTGCAACAAATGGCTTGAACAAAAGGAATTGTTGATAAATTAGGATAATTTGATCAATGCAGAATTTAAAACTAAAACTACCAAACTGTTAGAACTTTGTCATGAAAAGAGCAATGAGATTCTTGAACTTTGAATGAAACGAGAGGAAATGAAACAACGGATGTGTGGTATAGAGCATCACAGTTCCGAAGTTATTCCTGGGAATAAAAACTCCTTGCCAAATTGTGGCTCAGTTGATCAAAGAACCAATCCAAGTAATTGATACAACATTACTGATCTATCAACCAAAGTCATGGATAGTACAGAATCAACTGAAGTGCCTGCCCAATTGGAAATTCAGAATTGTCCAGTATAAAAGGAGTGTAGGAGGCTGAGGGGTGATCTTATAGAGGTCTATAAAATAATGAGGGGCACAGATCAGCTAGATAGTCAATATATTTTCCCAAAGGTAGGGGAGTCTAAAACTAGAGGGCAGAGGTTTAAGGTGAGAGGGGAGAGATACAAAAATGACCAGAGGGGCAATTTTTTCACACAGAGGGTGGTGAGTGTCTGGAACAAGCTGCCAGAGGTAGTAGTAGAGGTGGGTACAATTTTGTCTTTTAAAAAGCATTTAGATAGTTACATGGATACGATGGGTATAGAGGGATATGGGCCAAATGCGGGCAATTGGGATTAGCTGAGGGGGGTTTTAAAAAAAGAGCAGTATGGACAAGTTGGGCCAAAGGGCCTGTTTCCATGCTGTAAATCTCTATGACTCTATGACTGTATGACTCAAATTGAAAAATAATCCTTCCAAGGTCAAGAGCCAAACACACTGATTTATGGGTGCGTTCCAGTGCTAACACACAAGATCTAGCAATTGACAGTTTGTAAAAGAATATTCAAAATCTGGAAGCAAAAAAGTCATTTTGACTTTGCGAAATTGAAATGAGAATGTTCCACATTTGAGTTCAGTGAATGAGATTGATAATGGAATCATGCCGACAGTTAAAAGAAAAAGACAATTGGGCCGTGGAGTTAAAGGAAACATTGTTTGTTGAATTGAAGATTGGGAATAAGAAGAAAAGGAAACACCAGGGTTGAGTTATGATAATACTATGATGTACTTGATAGTCTTGTTACATTTATTGACTTTGTTTCGCTTAAATCTTAGTCATGATACAATATGGTAGTACTATTGTGGAACGCGATGGAAAGTTTATTTGTCTGATATATAATAAGTTATTTTGTTAGTTATAACTTTGTGTGTGACATATGTAAAGACATTGTTAAGAAGCCTTCACTATTGTGAAGCTTTTTCTTTCGAGGGGGGAGGGGGAGGTGTTAAGAACTAGAGAGAGTTTCAAATAAATTGTATTTGTGGGTGTTAGCAAAGTATAGCTTTGAGTTTAAGTTTAATTTAAATTTCTGTAATTGTGTGATAAACGCAGTAAGAAGTCTAACAACACCAGGTTAAAGTCCAACAGGTTTATTTGGTAGCAAAAGCCACTCGCTTTCGGAACAGGCTGTTCCTTCGTCAGGTGGGTGGGAGTTCTGATCACAAACAGGGCACAAAGACACAAACTCAATTTACATGAATAATGTTTCGAATGTGAGTCTTTACAGGTAATCAAGTCTTAAAGGTACAGACAATGTGAGTGGAAGGAGCATTAAGCACAGGTTAAAGAGATGTGTATTGTCTCCAGACAGGACAGCTAGTGAGATTTTGCACATCCAGGCAGGTTGTGGGGGTTACAGATAGTGTGACATGAAACCAATATCCCGATTGAGGCCATCCTCATGTGTGCGGAACCTGGTGATCAGTCTCTGCTCAGCGACTCTGCGCTGTCGTGTGTCGTGAAGGCCGCCTTGGAGAACGCTTACCCGGAGATCAGAGGCTGAATGCCCGTGAATGCCAATGTCTTTGTGCTCTGTTTGTGATCAGAACTCCCACCCACCTGACAAAGGAACAGCCTGTTCCGAAAGCGAGTGGCTTTTGCTACCAAATAAACCTGTTGGACTTTAACCTGGTGTTGTTAGACTTCTTACTGTGTTTACCCAAGTCCAACGCCAGCATCTCCACATTGTGTGATAAGACAGGGCAAAACCTAAATTTTGGTTTCACTTTAAAGAGTTAAAGGAAAGTTTATTTATTAGTCATAAGTAGTCTTACATTAATACAGCAATGAAGTTACTGTGAAAATCCCCTAGTCGCCATACTCCAGCGCCTGTTTGGATACACTGAGGGAAAATTTAGCATGGTCTAGCCACCTAATCTGCATGTCTTTGGATTGTGGGAGGAAAGTACCTGTTGGAAACCCATGTAGACACAAGGAGAATGTGTAAACTCCACACAGACAATGGCCCAAGCCAGGAATCAAACCCGGGTTCCTGGTGCTGTGAGGCAGCAGTGCTAACCACTGTGCCACCGCGCCACCCACGTAAGTTGTCATTAAGTCTGTTGGAAACCTGCATTTAAATGAAGTTTTATACCCCTGAAGTGGAAAGCTGTGGTTCAGGGAAAAACATTGCTTTTGCCTAACAATAGGAAATCACTGGGACAGGGAAACAGAGAGCAGTTTTAGTTCAATTGGAAGCAGGTCTCAGGAGCAGTTGAACACAGGAGTGAGAGCTGTAGGAAGCTGACTTTCCAAAAGCACAAGAAAAATTTTCAGAAACCAGGTAGTGGGGACAAAATCAAAGGTTCCTTCTTGAGGGTTATTGGCTAAAACTCACTGTCCGCATCGAGCTCAGTAAAATGCTTTCGGCAAGCTTGAACAAACTGTCGTCAACCGATGCCATTGGGTGGAACTTCCTCTGTGTGGCGTATAGATCCCGCTGTGCCTGTGTCAAGTTTGAAGCATGTCAGGAACCCTCTGACCTCTAAATTAAACGGCCAGAATTCTTGTGAACGCTGGTCAACTTGGCCTTGGAATGGTGAGCTAGGTGTTATCTTCTCACTGGAAATGTCCTGTCCTGCCATATCTGCAACACTCAGCACCTCCAGCTGTGCAATCCAGCTGTCCATGCTGTCATTTCACACCACAGCACAAAGTTTGAGTATGACAGTGAGCCTATTTCCTGGCTTTTGTACTGTTTTGCTGGCCATCACCGTGGGCTGAATTACTGAGTTTGGGCCTGAAAGAGACATGGGATTTATCAACTTTTCACCATACAGTGAGGTGATGAACCAATTTTGCTTGGTTAGCATAGGCTGTTTGAGATGATGCTATGTTGTTGCTTTGGAGAAAGGCAGAGGTGTGACTGGTGACAGGATTTTTGGGGTAAGATTTAATTTAAAGTACTTTTTCGCGGGTGTTAGTTATTTATTTAATTATTTTTAAATTTTGGCACGAAACCGGCAGTGGCCGCGGGGTTTACTAGGAAGGGTCAAAAGTTATATAAAAGTCAGTTAGTTGGGGGGATAGTCCTCTTTGTTGCTTTGGAGAAACACAGTAAGAAGTTTAACAACACCAGGTTAAAGTCCAACAGGTTTATTTGGTAGCAAAAGCCACACAAGCTTTCGGAGCTCCAAGCCCCTTCTTCAGGTGAGTGGGAATTCTGTTCACAAACAGAGCATATAAAGACACAAACTCAATTTACATGAATAATGGTTGGAATGCGAATACTTACAACTAATCAAGTCTTTAAGAAACAAAACAACGTGAGTGGAGAGAGCATCAAGACAGGCTAAAAAGATGTGTACTGTCTCCAGACAAGACAGTCAGTGAAACTCTGTGGGGGTTACAAATAGTGTGACATGAACCCAATATCCCGGTTGAGGCCGTCCTCGTGTGTGCGGAACTTGGCTATCAGTTTCTGCTCAGCGACTCTGCGCCGTCGTGTGTCGCGAAGGCCGCCTTAGAGAATGCTTACCCGAATATCAGAGGCCGAATGCCCGTGACCGCTGAAGTGCTCCCCAACAGGAAGAGAACAGTCTTGCCTGGTGATTGTTGAGCGGTGTTCATTCATCCGTTGTCGCAGCATCTGCATAGTTTCCCCAATGTACCATGCCTCGGGACATCATTTCTTGCAGCGTATCAGGTAGACAATGTTGGCCGAGTTGCAAGAGTATGTACCGTGTACCTGGTGGATGGTGTTCTCACGTGAGATGATGGCATCTGTGTCGATGATCCGGCACGTCTTGCAGAGGTTGCTGTGGCAGGGTTGTGTGGTGTCATGGTCACTGTTCTCCTGAAGGCTGGGTAGTTTGCTGCGGACAATGGTCTGTTTGAGGTTGTGCGGTTGTTTGAAGGCAAGAAGTGGGGGTGTGGGGATGGCCTTGGCGAGATGTTCGTCTTCATCAATGACATGTTGAAGGCTCCGGAGGAGATGCCGTAGCTTCTCCGCTCCAGGGAAGTACTGGACAACGAAGGGTACTCTGTCCACTGTGTCCCGTGTTTGTCTTCTGAGGAGGTCGGTGCGGTTTTTCGCTGTGGCGCGTTGGAACTGTTGATCAATGAGTCTAGCGCCATATCCTGTTCTTATGAGGGCATCTTTCAGCGTCTGGAGGTGTCTGTTGTGATCCTCCTCATCCAAGCAGATCCTGTGTATACGGAGGGCTTGTCCGTAGGGGATGGCTTCTTTAACGTGTTTAGGGTGGAAGCTGGAGAAGTGGAGCATCGTGAGGTTATCCGTGGGCTTGCGGTACAGTGAGATGCTGAGGTGACCGTCCTTAATGGAGATGCGTGTGTCCAAGAATGCAACCGATTCCGGAGAGTAGTCTATGGTGAGTCTGATGGTGGGATGGAACTTGTTGATGTCATCATAGAGTTGTTTCAGTGATTGTTCACCATGCGTCCAAAGGAAGAAAATGTCATCGATGTATCGAGTGTATAGCATCGGTTGAAGGTCCTGTGCGGTGAAGAAGTCTTGTTCGAACCTGTGCATGAAGATGTTGGCATATTGAGGTGCGAATTTGGTCCCCATGGCTGTTCCGTGTGTCTGGATGAAGAACTGGTTGTTGAAGGTGAAGATATTGTGGTCCAGGATGAAGCGGATGAGATGTAAAATTGCATCTGGAAACTGGCAGTTGTTGGGGCTGAGCACTGAGGCCGTTGCAGCAATGCCATCGTCATGGGGGATGCTGGTGTAGAGTGCCGAGACATCCATTGTGACGAGGAGCGCTCCTGGTTCAACTGCTCCATGTGTGCCGAGTTTCTGTAGGAAGTCCGTCGTGTCGCGACAAAAGCTGGGGGTTCTTTGTACAATGGGTTTCAAGATGCCTTCGACATAGCCGGAGAGGTTCTCGCACAGGGTCCCATTGCCCGATACGATGGGACGGCCGGGTGTGTTTGCCTTGTGTATCTTCGGGAGGCAGTAGAGATCTCCAACGCGGGGAGTACGTGGGATGAGAGCACGGAGGGTGTTCTGAATGTCCGGATCAAAGGTCTTGATCAGAGTGTTGAGTTGACGGGTGTGTTCTTTGGTCGGATCTGCAGGTAACTGTCTGTAGTGTTCCTCGTTGTTTAGTTGTCGGTACACTTCTTTGCAGTAATCCGTTCTGTTCAGTATGACGATGGCCCCTCCTTTGTCTGCTGGTTTGATGACAATGTTGCGGTTGGTCTTGAGAGCGTGGATGGCGTTGCGTTGCGCTTGGGTGATGTTCGGGGTTGTCTTGTGAGTGCGGCTGATGAATTTGGTGTTGACGCACCTCCTGACGGCTTGGGCATACATGTCAAGTCGAGGGCAGCGGCCTTCCGGAGGAGCAGCTTTGGAGAAAGGCAGAGGTGTGACTGGTGACAGGATTTTTGGGGTAAGATTTAATTTAAAGTACTTTTTCGCGGGTGTTAGTTATTTATTTAATTATTTTTAAATTTTGGCGCGAAACCGGCAGTGGCCGCGGGGTTTACTAGGAAGGGTCAAAAGTTATATAAAAGTCAGTTAGTTGGGGGGATAGTCCTCTTTGTTGCTTTGGAGAAAGGCAGAGGTGTGACTGGTGACAGGATTTTTGGGGTAAGATTTAATTTAAAGTACTTTTTCACGGGTGTTAGTTATTTATTTAATTATTTTTAAATTTTGGCGCGAAACCGGCAGTGGCCGCGGGGTTTACTGGGAAGGGCCTTTTGAGTTTTTTTTTAGTGCACGGGAGGTTTAAAAGGCAGGCCCCACTATCTAACGGGCAGCGTTGGGAGTGGGCAGCGGAGTGAGAGGCAGCTGAGTGAGAACTGAGGGGCTTTGGCTCATCGGGCTTAGGCAGAAAGGTGCGAGCAGGGGTGAGTTTCTTATTTTTTAAAAATTTATAAAATACTTTTCTCTGTGTACCTCGGAAGAAAGGGTGAAATATGAGTGTAAAGCCAGTGTGGTGCTCGCATTGCAGTATGTGGGAGGTCCTGGAGGCACCTGGCCTCCCGGACATCCACATCTGTGAGGGGTGTGTCGAGCTGCGGTTCCTGAGGGCCCGTGTTAGGGAGCTGGAATTGCAGCTTGACGATCTTAGGCAGGTGAGGGAGAATGAGGAGGTGATAGACAAGAGCTATCATCAGGTGGTCACACCAGGGCCACGGGAGGAGGCGAAGTGGGTGACAGCCAGGAAGGGTAAAACACGGGTGATTGAGAGCACCCCGGTGGAAGTGCCCCTACATAACAAGTACTCCTGTCTGACTACTGTTGGGGGGGACAGCCCATCTGGGGGAAGCAGCAGTGGCCGTGTCTCCGGGGTGGAGTCCGGCCCTGTAACTCAGAGGGCTAAGGAAAGGAGGAGGAAGGCGGTATTAATCGGGGACTCGACAGTCAGGGGGACGGACAGGCGATTTTGCGGAGGCAGGCGGGAGTCTCGCATGGTGGTCTGCCTCCCTGGGGCTGGGATCCAGGATGTCGCTGGGCGAGTCCCAGAAATCCTGAGGTGGGAGGGAGAGGAGCCGGAGGTAGCGGTACATATTGGTACCGCTGATGTGGGTAAGAAGGGGGAAGGGAACATGAAAAAAGAGTATAGGGAATTAGGGAGACAGCTGAGAAGGAGGAAAGCAAAGGTAGTAATCTCGGGATTGCTGCCTGTGCCACGGGAAGGTGAGGAAAGGAATGGAGTGAGGTGGAGAATGAATGTGTGGCTGAGGGAATGGTGCAGGGGGCAGGGATTCAGGTTCCTGGACCATTGGGACCTCTTTAGGGGCAGGTGTGACCTGTATACTAAAAACGGGTGGCACTTGAATCCCAGGGGGACCAATATCCTAGCAGGAAGGTTGGCTAAGGCTACTGGGGAGAGTTTAAACTAGATAGGTTGGGGGGAGGGGATCAAAGCTGAGTATGATCTAGTGTCCATCACAGAAACGTGGTTGCAGGGTGACCGGGACTGGGAACTGAATATACAGGGTTATCAGGCATTTAGGAAGGATAGACAGGTAGAAAAAGGAGGTGGGGTAGCTTTGTTAATAAAGGATAATATCAGGACGGTAGTGAGAGACAACATAGGCTCTAAGGAGCAAAACGTGGAATCATTGTGGGTGGAGATAAGGAATAGTAGGGGGAGAAAGACACTGGTAGGCGTGGTCTATAGGCCCCCAAATAATAACTTAGAGGTGGGGAGGGCTATAAACAAGCAAATAATGGATGCGTGCAAAAGTGGAACGGCAATAATCATGGGGGATTTTAACCTACATATTGATTGGTCGACTCAAATTGGACGTGGAGGGCCTGAGGAAGAGTTCTTGGAATGCTGTCGGGATTGTTTCATTGAACGGTATGTTACAGAACCTACGAGAGAGCGAGCTATCTTGGATCTGGTTCTGTGCAATGAGACAGGTAGGATTAAGGATCTTCTTGTGAAGGATCCTCTTGGGATGAGTGATCATAATATGGTGGAATTTCTGATACAGATGGAGGGTGAGAAAGTAGGGTCCCAAACCAGTGTCCTCTGCTTGAACAGAGGGGAGTACGATAGGATGAGGGTGGAATTGGCTAATGTAGACTGGGCGAGCAGACTGGTAGGTAGGACAGCTGAGGAACAGTGGAGGATTTTTAAGGAGATTTTTTTAAGTACTCAGCAAAAATATATTCCGGTGATGAAGAAGGACTGTAAGAAAAAGGATAACCGGACGTGGATAACGAAGGAAATAAAGGAGAGTATTAAAATAAAATCAGATGCGTACAGAGTGGCCAAAAATAGTGGAGAATTAGTGGATTGGGAAAGCTTTAAAGAAAAACAAAGAACGACTAAGAAAGCGATTAAGAAAGGAAAGATAGATTATGAAACTAAACTAGCTCAAAATATAAAAAATGATAGTAAAAGTTTTTACAAGTATATAAAAAGGAATAGAGTGGCTCGAGCGAATGTTGGACCCTTGGAAGATGAGAGGGGGGATTTAATAGTGGGAAAACGAGGAAATGCCTGAGACTTTAAATAAGTTCTTTGTGTCGGTCTTCACGGTGGAAGACACAAATAGTTTGCCGAATATTAGAGATCGAGAGTTGGTGGGAGGGGAGGTCCTTAATACAATTACTGTTACTAAGGAGGTGGTGCTTGGTAGACTAATAGGACTGAAGGTAGACAAGTCCCCGGGCCCGGATGGAATGCATCCCAGGGTACTGAAAGAAATGGCTGAGGTAATAGCAGATGCGTTAGTAGTAATTTATCAAAATTCGCTGGACTCTGGGGTAGTGCCGGCTGACTGGAAAACAGCTACTGTTACGCCGCTGTTTAAAAAAGGAAGTAGACAAAAGGCGGGTAACTACAGGCCGGTTAGCTTAACGTCCGTAGTTGAGAAGATGCTAGAGTCCATTATTAAAGAGGAAATAACAGAGCACCTGAATAAGAATGGTTCGATCAAGCAGACGCAGCATGGATTCATGAAGGGAAAGTCGTGTTTGACGAATCTGCTGGACTGTTGTGAAGATGTCACTAGTGCGGTTGACAGAGGGGAACCGGTGGATGTGGTGTTTTTAGATTTCCAGAAGGCGTTCGATAAGGTGCCTCACAAAAGGTTGCTGCAGAAGATTGGGGTACACGGAGTTAGGAGTAAGGTGTTGGCGTGGATTGGGGATTGGCTATCTAACAGGAAGCAGAGAGTTGGGATAAATGGGTGCTTTTCTGGTTGGCAGTTGGTGACCAGTGGCGTGCCACAGGGATCGGTGCTGGGGCCTCAATTGTTTACCATTTACATAGATGATCTGGAGGAGGGGACTGAATCTAGGGTATTCAAGTTTGCTGATGACACGAAGGAGAGTGGGAAAGCGAATTGCGTGGAGGACGCGGAAAGTCTGCAGAGAGATTTGGATAGGCTGAGCGAGTGGGCGAGGATCTGGCAGATGGAATATAACGTTAGCAAATGTGAGGTTATCCACTTTGGAAGAAATAATAGTAAATTGGAATATTATTTAAATGGAGAAAAATTACATCGTGCGACTGTGCAGAGGGACCTGGGGGTCCTTGTGCACGAATCGCAAAAACTCAGTCTGCAGGTGCAGCAGGTGATCAAGAAGGCGAATGGAATGTTGGCCTTTATCGCGAGGGGGATAGAATATAAAAGCAGGGAGGTCTTGCTGCAACTGTACAAGGCACTGGTGAGGCCGCAACTGGAATACTGTGTGCAGTTTTGGTCCCCTTATTTGCGAAAGGATATATTGGCCTTGGAGGGAGTGCAGAGAAGGTTCACCAGGTTGATACCGGAGATGAGGGGTGTAGCTTATGAGGAGAGATTAAACAGATTGGGTCTATACTCGTTGGAGTTTAGAAGGATGAGGGGTGATCTTATAGAGACATATAAGATAATGAAGGGGCTGGATAGGGTAGAGGTGGAGAGATTCTTTCCACTTAGAAGGGAAACCAGAACTAGAGGGCACAGCCTCAAAATAAGGGGGGGCCGGTTCAGAACAGAGTTGAGGGGGAACTTCTTCTCTCAGAGGGTAGTGAATCTCTGGAATTCTCTGCCCATTAAAGTGGTGGAGGCTTCCTCGTTGAATATGTTTAAATCACGGGTGGATAGTTTTCTGATCGATAAGGGAATTAGGGGATATGGGGAGCAGGCGGGTAAGTGGAACTGATTCGCTTCAGATCAGCCATGATCTTGTTGAATGGCGGGGCAGGCTCGAAGGGCCAGATGGCCTACTCCTGCTCCTATTTCTTATGTTCTTATGTTGAGGACTGTCATTGGGAACAACTAGTTATTGGGCCCAGAATGGTCCAACGCGAGTAAATGAACCGATCTGAGGCTCGGGAGACCATTGACATCAATGATTCAATTAACATCCAGCCTCAAAAAAGAGAAAGCACTGGCCTGGTGTGTGAGGAGATCAAATGCTACTCAGAGCTGCAGAATAGTTTTGAAGACGCCTTGAGTCGTGATCACTGTGTGGGTCTTCGTGGCTTGGAAATGGATTGAGGATGAACAGTGACTATTCTTGCAGCACCGCCATCGCTATCTGTTTTCGGTGAGGGTATTGCCGAGATGCCTGCCAAGGTATCACGCGTACCAGGAGTCAAAATCTTCTTTGGTCATGAGTGTTCATTGTATAGCATGAACAATGACTAAATTGGTTCCACCGCCACTGTTACCATGTTGTAGAATGTGCTCAGCCAGGTCTTTAACAAGGAAGGGCTGTAGATGTATCAGAATTCATTGCCGGCCATTTAATTCATGAATAAATATATTGAATAATTGAGGTTCCAGCACAGTTCCTTCTGTGAAACCCATTTGTTGGGGTTTTGCAGACATAAATGGTGACTGTGCGTGGGTGGAGGAGGCTCTTTGATTTTATTCTCAGTGCTGGAGATTGGAAGTGTCCCAATCTCTGGAAAGTCCACATTTCTGATGGAGTAAGTTCGGAGACATTTATCCAGCATTTTTTTCCTACGTTCGGAGAAATATGGTGAGAAAAGCTTGCTGTGAAGCCGGTGTACTGCACAATGCTTTTCTCATCAGAGCCAGCACTGCGAAAAAAGATGGATAATTCCACCATTATTCTAACTTTCTGCTCAACCAACTCTTAAACATGTCAATATGTTCCTGATCTTTAATTTTAGCTACAAGCCTTTTATGTGGAACCTTATTGAATGCACTCTGTAATTCCATGTGAGTCATCTCCATTGATATTCCCGTTTCTTTACTTGTTCAAACAATTCAGTGCTGGCAGTCTATCATCAACTCACATTTTTGTAATTATTCAGTCACTCTGCTCTCAATTATGTTCCAATAACCAAGAAATTCAATGGGAATTCCAGAAGGAACTTCTGTAATCAGTGTCGTTATAATGTGGAACTTGATGCTACAGGGACTAGATGATGCAATTAGTATCGATGCCTTTGAGGAAAGGTGAGTCAAACAAATGAGGGAAAGGGTACAGAAGGTTACGATGGGTATGAAAGGGGAGCAATGGGAGGAGGCTCGAGTGGAGCACAGATGCCATCATTGACTGTTTGGGCTGAATGTCCTGTTTCTGTTCTGTATACTTACCAATAACAGATGTTAGATTGTCAGCTTTATAATTTCCTGATTTCCCTTCTTACCTCTCATCTCACACTTCTTTGTATTACTGTCTGATTACCTTGCTTGGTTCCACACAATTCCACTTCAGCCTTCCAATATAAACCTCAGAGGCTGGGATGAATGAAGCTACATGGAAAGGGTCAGATTAAATCCACACTATGCCACTCGGGGAAATAGAGACCATTTGGGCAGGATTCTCCAATGTTGTTCAACCTCCCCCTGCTGCCAGTGTGAATGGAGAATCTGACGCTCAGCCAAAACTCCACTCACTACAGTGACACTGGAGAATCCCAGCCGCAGACAGCTTCAGAGCTTTCCAACATTTCTATCCCTCACAACCAAGGCATTTCCCTACTTAGCAGAAATGTGTGTGAACAGTTCGGCTTTTGATAAAGAGGTGATGAGATCCTCCCATTGGACACCAGGGTCACATTGCACCAAAAATGTTCACAACATTTTCACGGGCTGGAGAAGCTGAAAAACAATATAATTCTCTGCTCCCAGACATCATGCCAACATGCATGTTTCACCCCGAGAAGGGTGCCACACTTGCTTTGGCCGAAGATTAAGCTGGAATTTGACCACATGTTACACAAAGGCATTATAACACACAAGCAACCCACTGGTGTTCCAGTCTGGTCATCGTTCCTCAGCCCAATGGCCATCTCTGGCTTTGTATGAAACCAGCCAACGAGAAGAGAGTGGAGCTGACCAGAATTTGGAGCACAATGCAGCTATTACACCACCTCCGCTATCTTCCTATGGATTTCACCAATCTGTCTATGTTGACATGATATATTATGCCTCAGTTTGCAAAACCCTAATTTTTAGTCTTTGGTCATTGTGGGATTGGGCTCTGCTGAATTCCAACTCTGGGAACCCAGGAACAAAAATGGACCATCAGCCAGCTCTGGTTCCTTGGATAAAATGTCTAAACTTTCTCTAATATTTATACGATGACTGTGGAAGATATGGTTCACAACAATCCTGGCAAGGGTGGGATGAGATGGGGAAATTGAGTTCAGGGTGGGAACATCAAGGTTAGCTTCACCAAGAGGTTTCTCTCCACAAGGAACAATTGAGGCAAATCCAGTCTGCTAAGATGTGAGGGTAAAATCCTTATTTCCATTATAGATTCTGAGCTGTTCAGTGAAATGAAGACCTCAGGTGTGGATTTCAAAATGGAACTTTCCCAGGTGAAGAAAAATGGTGAGTGTGAAATATCAATCTAACCAGCCTTTGGTCTTGATGGAGTCGTGGAGACTCAGTGAAGGGATAAAAATGGCGAATTCGACCAGAACCTGAAAGTTCCCCTCTCAGCATCGACATTCCCAATATTGACAGTTGTGGGAAAGGAGGCAGGGTGTAAATTGCATTCACGGCAGCTACGAATCAGCCAGGTCATTTAAAAATATAGTGCGGTGCAGAAAGTTGGATTTTTATCCTCAAAACTTCTAGAACTCAGAGTGTGTGTCACATGACTTGGTGCTGGAGATGTGAATAGATTTGAAGAACAGAGCTAAATGATTTAAAGTTTTATATAGAGCTGTGTGAAGCAGCAGCGTCAAAACTGAACTTCCCTCTGAGAGAGGTTGGTGTTTGCCCTCAGGGAAGAGCGAATGGGTTGACTGTAGAAGGCAAAGACTCATCCGTATGGGATGCTGCTTATCATTTCTTGCTATGAGAACAATAGTGACTGCTAGTCTCACTGGGTTTGGAATATTTCAGTCAAGAAGGAAGGAAGTTGCGGAAATGGGCACAGGACCTTCACCACAAGCCAGCGTCAGCTACATATAGCGAGAGTTAATGCACCCGGGCATGAGATGGCAGAGCCCCTGAGATTGACCAACAAGAAATAGAAGGGTGAGATAGGGGAGGCAGAGAAATAGTGGTATTGTCACTGAGCTAGTAATCCAGAGACCCAGGGTAATGCTCTGAGGATCTGGGTTCAAAACCCACATTCAGTTGGTGAAATTTGAATTCAATTAAAATCTGGGATTAAAAGTCCAATGATGACCATGAACCCATTGTAAATTGTCATAAAATACCATCTGTTTCAGGGTTTAGGGAAGGAAATCTGCTTTCCTGACGTGGTTTGGTCCATGACGGGGTCCATGTCAATGGCGGGCTTACCCCGGGTGCATCGGAAGTGTACAGATGTTATAAGTTTAATTATTAGTGTCACAAGTAGGCTTACATTAACATTGCAATGAAGTTACTGCGAAAATCCCTTGGTTGCCACACCCCAGTGCCTGTTCGAGTACACTGAGGGAGAATTTAGCATTGCCAATCCACCTAACCAACACGTCTTTCGGACTGTGGGAGGAAACCGAAGCACCTGGAGAAAACCCATGCAGAGATGGCGAGAATGTGTAGTCTCCACACAGACAAGGACCCAAGCCATGAATCAAACCCAGGTCCCAGGCGCTGTGAGGCAGCAGTGCTAACCATTGAGCCACCGTGCCACCCACCATGTAAGTTCATGCAGTGGGTGAAACATCCTCTTCAACACAGATGTTCAGAGATCGGGGGCACTTCAATCTCCGCACTCATAGAGAGACCCCTTACCCCCACAATAGAATGATGTTCACAAAGCCTCCCTCCCTCTGACCAGGGAACCATACCCAACCCCTCAGCAAAGAGAGGCATCCTCCCCCAACCACTATAGGATTGATCACACCCCAACACCACACAGATATGAGGGTGACCCAAACCGCCCCCCCACTTCCGGTTTCCCTCTTTGAAATACCAACCTTTTTCTGTCCCTGGCACTGACACCCTAGCCTGGCAAGTTGAACCCGGGGTGGGGGGGGGCGGGGGGTTCCAAAAGGTAGATCCAATGCCCATGCGTCCCTCTGCTGCTGCCAGCCTGCAGAGGGAGGGCCCCCCAGAGAACTGTAATCCAGGGCTTTGGATGTACTCAGGCAGAGGGCAAAGGTTTGACGTCTACACTCTCCCTCGGGATGGGGTCTCGTGGTTGGGCTGCCCCTTGTAGCCCTGGGAAACCTAAAGATCACTGTTGGAATGGTGATTTCAGGTATTTCTCTGATCAAAGTTTTCATTCTGGTCTGTGGGCTGTGAAAACTTTGAACTGGGCTGGTCATTTAATCTCCATACCCCCTGGACACCTAGCAGACTTCCAAATCACAACAGGACTCCATTCAGCATAAGGGATTGACCTTTCTCTCTCTCTAAGAAGCTGCAGGTGTGGGAAGACCCTTTTCAAGTCCTGACTGACAGAAGTCAATCACTTTCACTGGTGTGGGTGGGGTGTGGGGGATTCCCTTCTACACAGCTGCTCATTCAGCCCCATTCTTTTAACACAACATGTATTTTAAGTTTCGGAGCCTTCACAGAAAACTCACAGCCTTTGAAATCCCTTCAGACCCTTTGAAAAGTCATTCAATGTCAGTGCAGTCCATTTAACTCACATTTGACTGACAACTTAATTAGACGACCCAGGACCCTGTTTTGACAGAGGCTAACCCCTCCCCTCCCACCCCATTACTAAATTAATTTCCTAATTTAATGCTTACAACCACCCCATGGTTGGTTGTCTTCTGATGATGTTTGTTGGTCCCTCAGTAGAGTTGACCCAGCTCTACCAGGTTCCTTGATGGTCTGCAGGAACAGTCACGTACCTCAATCTCCATTGACCATTTTCTTGCTGCTGGTTTGGTCATCTCATCTCCAACTTCGGCAATATTTCAAACTTGTCGTTCTGATTTGCAGCTTAAGTGCTCATTTTTGTGAAAGACACAAAATCATCTTTTTCCTGCTGATGACCTGTTTCAGGAAGGCCAAATTTTCACACCTCTTGCCATGGATTTACACATCAATTGAGCCCATTTCCCCCGAATGTCTGGTTTTCTCAGGTCATCAGGTGCTAATCCCTTCTTGTATTGTGTTGCAAGACATATATATTTAATGCTCCTTGAATTCTCACTGGATAACATGAGAATCTTTAGAAATTCAGCAAAATCTCAGATGCCAGTCTCCAGCCAATTCGATTCTCTCCACATGATATCAAGAAATGGTTGGAGGCACTGGATACTTCAAAGGCAGTGGGCTCTGATAACATTCTGGCAATAGTACTGAAGACTTGTGCTCCAGAACTTGCCGCTCCCCTAGCCAAGCTCTTCCAGTACAGTTACAACACTGGCATCTACCCAACAATGTGGAAAATTGCCCAGGTATGTCCTGTACACAAAAAGCAGGACAAATCCAACCCAGCCAATTACTGCCCAATCAGTCTGCTCTCGATCATCAGTAAACTGATGGAAGGGGTCATCAGCAGTGCTGTGCACCTGCTCAGCAATAACCTGCTCAGTGACGCCCAGTTTGGGTTTCGCCAGGGTCACTCAGCTCCTGACCTCATTACAGCCTTGGTTCAAACATAGACAAAAGAGCTGAATTCCGGAGGTGAGATGAGAGTGACAGTCCTTGATATCAAGGCCGCATTCGACCGAGTGTGACATCAAGGAGCCCTAGAGAAACTGGAATCAATGGGTATCAGGGGCAAACTCTCCGCTGGTTAGAGTCATACCTGGTACATAGGACGATGGTTGTGGTTGTGGAGGGTCAGTCATCTCAGCTCCAGGACATCTCTGCAGGGGTCCCTCAGGGTAATGTCCTAGGCCCAACAACTTCTGCTGCTTCATCAATGACCTTCTCTCCATCATAAGGTCAGAAGTGGGGATGTTTGCCGATGATTGCACAATGTTCAGCACCATTTGCGACTCCTCAGATACTGAAGCAGTCCATATTCAAATACAACAAGATTTGCACAATATCCAGGCTTGGGCCGACAAGTGGCAAGTAACATTCGCATCACACAAATGCCAGGCAAGGACCATCACCAATAAGAAACACTCTAACCACCGCCCCTTGACATTCAATGGTATAACCATCACTGAATCCCCCACTGTCAACATCCTTGGGGTTACCATTGACCAGAAACTCAACTGGACTCACCACATAAACGCAGTGGCTACAAGAGCAGGTCAGAGGCTAGGAATACTGTGGCGAGTAACTCACCTCCTGACTCCCCAGTGCCTATCCATCATCTACAAGGAATAAGTTAGGAGTGTGATGGAATACACCCCACTTGCCTGGATGGGTGCAGCTCCAACAACACTCAAGAAGTTTGACAACATCCAGGACAAAGCAGCCCCGCTTGATTGACATCACATCTACTAACATTCACTCCCTCCACTACCGACGCTCAGTAGCAGCAGTGTGTACTATCTACAAGATGCACTGCAGCAACTCACCAAAGATCCTTAGACTGCACCTTCCAAACCCACGACCACTTCCATCTAGAAGGACAAGGGCAGCAGATACATGGGAACACCACAACCTGCAAGTTCCCCTCCAAGCCACTCACCACCCTGACTTGGAAATATATCGCCATTTCTTCGCAGTCTCTGGGTCAAAATCCTGGAATTCCCTGCCTAACGGCATTGTGGGCCAACCCACAGAACATGGACTGCAGTGATTCAAGAAGGCAGCTCACCACCACCTTCTCAAGGGCAACTAGGAATGGACAATAAATGCTGGCCAGCCAGTGACGCCCATGTCCCATAAATGAATAAAAAAAGAATTTTTAAAAATCTCACTAAAGGAGTCAACCGATTGATCCCCTTCTGTTTGGGCCGAATAGGGAAGGAAAGCTGCTATCTTTATCTGGTTCGGCCCATGTGACTCCAGATCCACAGTAGTGTGGCTGACTCTTGAATGACCTGACAAACCACTCAGGTCAAAGGCAATTGTGGATGGGCAATATATGCTGGCTCAGCCAGTAATGTCTACGTCCCGTGAATGAATAGGAAAAAAAGTAATGTTCGTCTTGAAACTCCTCCAATCTTTCCTAATCTAAATCTATCATGTCCCTCTATTCGGAAGGACAGGAAACTAAGAAAAGGTGGTTGGGTGCTCGGTTAATTAAGGGTGGCATTAGTAAAGTTGTGAGTGATGACCTCAGTTTAGCAGGTCAAGGTGTATAATCACTTTTGGCAGAGGTCAGAAATAGCAAAGGTAAGTAGTCACTCGTGGGTGTAATTTTTAGGCCCTCTCACTGTAGCTACACTATAGAACAGAGTGTACAGGAAGAAATAATGGGGGCTTGTAAGAAAGTTACAGCAATAATCATAGATGATTTGAATCTGCATATAAGTAAGATGAATCAGATTGGAATGGGTAGCCGAGAAGATAAGTTCTTCTTATGTATTTGAGACAATTTAAGTACGTTCTAGTGCCAGGGAGCAGGCTATTCTAGACCTGCTAATGTGTAATGAATACACATCTCTTTAACCTGTGTTTAATGCTCCTTCCACCCACATTGTCTGTATCTTTAAGATCTGGTTGGCTGTAGGGATTCGCATTCTAATCAGTATTCTGTAACTTGATTTTGTGTCTCTGTGCTCTGTTTGAGAGCACATTTCCACTCCATCTGACGAAGGAGCAGCGCTCCGAAAGCTAATGGTATTTGCTACCAAATAAACCTGTTGGACTTTAACCTGGTGTTGTTAAAACTCTTACTGTGTTCACCCCAGTCCATCGCCGGCATCTCCACATAATGTGCACTGAGACAGGATTAATTACTGATCTCACGGTAAAGGGGCCTCTCACAAACAGTAACCATAATACAATAGAAATTCACATTCAGTTTGAGGGTGGAAAATGCGTGTCTAAAACTTATGCTGAAGGACAATAATTGGTTGATTTGAAATAAATTCAGTCTTTGCCAATATTTGGGAGTGAATTCCTTATTTCTGTTTCAGTTTCAGAGCTGTTTAGTGAAATGAAGACAGCAGATGATGATTTCAAAATGGAATTTACCCAGTTGAAGCGTAAATGTATGATCTCCATGTCTCTAATTCAGAGACATCTTGAAGTTTTCAGAGGGTCTGATCATTCTCTTGCCACTTACCCTGAGACTGTTGAAATCCTTCGAGTTGGGAAGGTTTGAACTCTTCAGCAGACCATATAACAAAGAAGGATAATGCTGTTTGGGTGAAAGAGGTTGGAATACCAATTCTGTATTTCAGTTTGTAACTGGAGTTAAAATCTAGGGCACGATCCTATGACCTCGTCACCCACACTTATCACCTCGCCGGTTGGTCTTCACACCGGCAAGAATCACTCATGGTCCCCCCAATGCAGGCCAGACATGATGACCATCCTGGGGGGATTGGAGGCCATTAAAGTCCCCGGGATGGGGGGGGGTCGGACATAGCCGGGCAGTGCCCACCTAGCACTCTGGTACTGCCACCCCACCACTGCTCACTGGACAGTGCCAAGATGGCGGGACCTGAGAGGTGCCCATAACTGGTGCAGGGCATGACTGGGGAGGCAGGGAAGAGCTCCGAGGGGTGGGAGGGAAGTGGGGTACTCTGCTCGGGGGGAATGGGGATTAGCATCAGCCAGAGTGGTGATCGGTGATATTTGGGAGGGTGGGTTGTGGGCATAGTCTAATCGGTGGGGTGGGAGGGTGGTGGTGGGAAGGGGGGGGGGGGGCGGGAGACGATGTTCTAGTCGGTGATCCGAGGGTGGTGGGTAAGAATTTCCAAGTATACCATGTACACTGTGTGTACACGGAGCATTGAGAGATTGGGACGCATGCACAATGGCACTCCTACAGCTCAGCAGCCATTCCCCGATGTGAATAGGCTCCACACCCTCCCCCTACTGGTGAAAGTCACATCTGGGCTCTTTATTTTCACCAAGTATCAGGAGCTCGTCCAAAATATTAGTGCGATTCTCTCCCGTTTTCAAGCTCATTCGGCACTTAGAATTATTTTGGTCAGATCGCCCGCCCCTCAGAAATTGTTTTGGGTAAGTTTGTAGCCGTGGTATCCAAAACACACTGATGTTTTGTGATTTGTTTTTCTAATCCATCCCTGGAGAGATAATTGTACCACAGGTAGTTCAGCTTCTTCCAGGACACATTAAATTGTATTGTGAGTGTCCTGAATTCCCTAGAATAGATCATCAATCTCCCAGGCCCTGTCTCTTAAAGTTTGAAACACTGCCGCAGGGTGGCAAGGGGGGATGCGGGGGTGATGGGGGTTGTGGAGGAAGGTGTTTGGGCAGAAGGGAGTTCAAGGGTGCCCTGATCTTTTAAAACCCAAGTTGATAGTGGGGTAGATTCAGTCAGAGCCTCCCGCCCACCTGCGTGACGTTGTGGAACCCGCTCCTTGAATTTGTTTTCTATGTTGCTCGCAGTGCACCAGAGGAACCTGCCATTGGGATCGGCAGCTTCCGTGCCATTTTTTTCTGCTTCCTGTCAGTCAGAGAAAAGTCTGCCCTACCTCTCTGTGGGAAAACTCATTGTCGCAAAATTCTGCCCTGAGCATCTTAAGCCTTGCCTCATCGAAATAAGTCTTCAGAGGCAGAAGTCCCTTCACCAATATCCCTTTATTTCCAATTCCAACAGCAGTACACAGAGTGCTATGCACCAACAGTCTACCACTCTACTCTCCACATGCCCGTCCTTGGCCTTTTGCAATGTTCCAGTGAAGCCCAACTCAAATTGGAGGAACAGCACCTCATCCTCTGATTAGGCACATTACAGTCTGACAGACAGAACATTGAGTTCAACAACTTCTAAGCATGAACTCTCTCTTCCACCTCCACTCCATCTCAATGAACTTTATTTCATTTCTTCTTTTCATCTTATTCATCCATTTTTATTACTTTATATGCTTATTTTTATTGTTCCACTTCTTAAATCTCGCCTTCCATCTTGTTTCACCTCCCCCCACCCCGCCCCACTAAGGCCACCTACTGCATTCCTACACTCTGAGCCTTTGTTCTGCTATTTACACATTCCAATCTCTTAATGGATGCTATTAGCACTATTCCTAGCCTTTATCATCACCATTTGCATTTGCTTTGTGTTTTTCTCTGTGCCATTCCTATCAATTATAGCCACCCCCACCCCACCCTCACAGTATAAATAAGGACATAAGAACTAGGAGCAGGAGTAGGCCTTCTGGCTCCTCGAGCCTGCTCCACCATTCAATAAGATCATGGTTGATCTTTTTGTTGGCTCAGCTCCACTTACCCGCCTGCTCACCATAATTCCTTTACTGTTCAAAAATGTATCAATCCTTGCCTTAAAAACATTTAATGAGGCAGCCTCAACTGCTTCACTGGGCAGGGAATTCCACAGATTCACAACCCTTTGTGTGAAGAAGTTCCTCCTCAACTCAGTCCTAAATCTGCTCCCCTTTATTTTAAGGCTATGCCCCCTAGTTCTAATTTCACCTGCCAGTGGAAACAAATTCTCTGCTTCTATCTTATCTATTCCCTTCATAATCTTATACGTTTCTATAAGATCTCGCCTCATTCTTCAGAATTCCAATGAGTATGGCCACAGTCTACTCAGTCTCTCCTCATAAGCTCTCTCTATTCTGGAATCAACCTAGTGAATCTCCTCTGTACCCCCTCCAGTGCCAGTATGTACTTTCTCAAGAGAGGAGACCAAAATTGTACACAGTACTCTAGGTGTGGCCTCACATGCACCTTGCAGAGCTGCAACATAACCTCCCTGTTTTTAAACTCCGTCCCTCTCGCAATGAAGGACAAAATTCCATTTGCCTTCTTAATTACCTGCTGCACCTGCAATCCAACTTTTTGTGATTCATGCACAAGGACACCCAGGTCCCTCTGCACAGCAGCATGCTGCAATTTCTTTGCAAAATCTTGTCTGATTTTCCTTGTCTTCAGCTCTGATGAAGGGTCATCCTGACTTGAAATATTGCCTCCATTCTCCCTCCATAGATGTTGCCAGTCCTGCTGAGATTATTCAGCATTTTCTGTTATTGTTTCAGATTCCAGCATCCACGTTATTTTGCTTTTACCTTCCTGGTAAAGCGAGACTGAACGATGGCTGCAGTTTAATATCAATAATGGGATTTCCAAAATAACAAACAAATTTCCAAGTATGGCCTGACCATGACCTTGTCGGAATTTATTATTTTCTGTTTTTCACCTGTACACCTCCATCATAGACAATGCCATTGACAATCAAGGTGTTGTAATTATATATTTGTTTAATGCTAATTTACCAATTTCACACAGGGCTAGTAAAATAAATGTAAGTCCAGTTTATTTGAAGATGTAGTTTAGGATTGCTTAGCAGACAAATTAACTGTAAAGATTAAACAGCTATTGTTAACAGGAAATTATAACTGCAATTCCTTCACACCTCAAGCTACCAGCTAACCTGAAAGCTCATCGGAACAATATCTGATCACATGGTTTACAACCTGGCTACTTACTCATCAGCAGATTCTCTCTTAAAGTGATATCACAGCACCCCTAACCTCTTGGCTCAATGCCAATGCCATGCAAGTAAAGTTGCCAAATTTTCCACATGGTCTTGTCCTTCTCTTTCTGATGGTAAACTAGCGGTGGGGTGAGATGAGACACATAAATGGCCACTAATTGGTCACTTAAGGGCCTGAATAGACCCCAAATGGTCTAGCTGTCTGAAGCCTCCCCCGACCCGATTGGTGCTGCCAGATAGATGATGGGAAGGTTTTCAAACCCACTAAATTGGTAGTGTATTATCCAGCTCCAATGTGTTCCAATACATGTAATGTGCTGTTGAAAGTATAACACGATGCTGTTAGACCTTTAACTTATCTTTCTCATCACTTATTCTATTTTTAGTCACTGAGTGGTCAACAAAGCTGGCAGCAATTGAGAATAAGTTCCAACAACAAATATCTGACCTCCGACAAAATGGTGAGTCTGAGATTTATCACAATTAAAATGTTGCCATATTCTTTGAATTGACTTTTCTGTTCTCCCTTTAATTTTCCTTCACCCAGAAATGTGCACAGAATATCTCCATCGCCTGGACCTCATTCCCAAACACCCCTTCAACATCCACACAAACACCCCCTCAGTCCACACCCCCGTTCAAACGTACCCACCACTACCCGAACAAACACCATGACATACCACCACCCAAACACTTCTCAAACATCCACCCCAACCAAAACACACCTCCACTCAAACAATATCACTGGGTAAATGTCAGATGATGCTTCCACTCATGGGAGAGTGTAGGACCAAAAGACAGAGTCACAGAATAAGCAGGCACTCATTTAAGATGGATTGGAGGAAGGGTGGTGAATCTTTGGAATTCTTTGCCCCAGAAAGTTATGATGGCCGAGTCCTTGAACATTTTTAAGGCTGAGATTGACTGATTTTTAGTCAGTAGAAGAATTAAGGGTTATGGAGATATGGCAGGAAAGTGGACTTAGTGGCCCTGATTTTACCGACACACAATTAGGCTCACAGAACAGCATTCTCCATTGGCCTCAGGTGCGATGTTACAAGCCTCAGGCGGGCATGCCAGTATAACTCCAGCCAGTGAGTGTTAGATCAGCCATGAACTTACTAAGAGAAGACTTGAAGTACTGTTCCTATTCCTTATGGTCGTAACCCAGTAACCCGAACACAGACATTTCCCTGTCCAAACACTCCCCAACCCCAGCTATGTGAGCAACTCCATATGGCTCAGTCACATCAGGCTCATCCTCCAAAGATACAGAAATCACAGTTTCAGTGAGTAGACTGGATCATTGAATACATAAGGCTGAGATAGAGAGATATTTGATAACAGGGAAGGCAAGGGTATGGAGTTCAGGCAGGACAGTAGAGTGCGGAAAATAATTTGATCAATTATGATCTTAATGAATCCAGAATCAAAGAACTGAATAGAACACTCTTGTTCCTATTTCTTATGTTTTTATTTAAGGGTCACCCTCTAAAGTCATACTTGATCTTGCAGTAAGGGACACAAGCTTAGCAACCAGGAAAAATTTAATTAGCCACATGGGCAAGCAAGCTGAAGATGTGATTCAGATGTCTGGACAGATCTGAGGTTTTAGAATAGTTATGGTTCATAGTCATGGTTTCCTGCACCTTGCACAACATTGTGTAGAAATTAGGACTGGAGCTCCAGGACGAGGAAACTAATAGAGATATCCAAAGATTAATGACCCTCTGACAGAAGAAATTCCTCATCATCTGTCTTTATTGGGAGACCCCTTACTCAGAAACTGTGCCCAAGGAGCCTTTTGTAGACACTGATTTGAAGTTTGAATATCTCAGTGAGACGTGACTGACACAGGATGAAGGCATCATAGTAAATCCCTGAGAATCTTGCACAGATGCATGATGATGTTTCTGTGGTTGTAGGTCAGCTGAACATGCATGTCATGGAATCCCTTTCGATTCATGAAGGTAATCTGAGGGGACCTTAATTGCCACATGTGTCCAGTTTCCCAGACCATTGGGAATCCAGCTAAAACAAAACAAAAAAATCTAACCACCTTATAGTTCTGACTGACCTCACCAGTAGTGAAAAACACATAAATGGCACTGACAAACATGCCAGCTATCGCCTTGACGGTCATTGGCAATGCATGTCCAGATGTTCCACTTGGAAGGAGGTCTGCAAATGTCAGTGATGACCTGACGGGAAAGTCTGAACCTGCTGAGTCAATGGTGTTCAGCCATGACCAGGAAGTTAGTTCTGCATTTGTATATACTGTGTTGGGGGCTAGAATACCTGCTGTGGGCTAGAGTTCCTTGCTAATCCGCTGTCCTGTGGAGCAGCAGAAGACTCAGGAGAAGCAGGCGCTCCTGCTGCTCCATCTGCTGTTGGTGTTGCTGCTCCTCGTGTTCCTCTTCTCAGGTCCAAGGTAGAGCTGCATAAGGATGCTGGCAGCAGTCAAATGCAAACATCTTCAAGGTAATAGAAATTACATCCAAAGTATTGGAAATCACCTCCAAAGCAATAAAAACAAGTCATATGGATGAAAGCTTTTAACTTAGGCAGGTAATGTTTCTTCAGAAGAAACTCTTCGAAATGCAGCTAATGAAAATACAACAAAACTTGCTCCAACTTATAAATAAAAGAAAGGAACATCATTACTCCAAACTTGGGGTCTCGCCCTGGGCCACTCCAAGCTGCCCACAATTTTACATAGTTCCTTATTTATAGTGAATCAGCTGGTCAGCTGACTATTACATCACTCTGCAATTGGTTCCATGATTTACTGGGTCAGCTGACCCTTACATCTTGTTCCCGTTGGTCACATTACATCCAATACAAAGTTGTCACTGGTTACATTCCAACAGGTAACACTGTCAGGCTACAGTACTTAAAGCCACCAGTCAATTTCTCAGTTCTATAAAATCCCACTATCCTTTCACCTTGTTTTATCTGGTGAACATTGAAATCACATTTCAGCTGAGATAGGATCCGACTCCTCATCCCACCCCGGAGAATGGAAGGCATTGACAAACCACAACTGACAAAACTGCCAAGGAAACTGTAGACAGAGCGGTGATGATGTGGCTACAGAAGAGGTCACATGTTGGGAGCGCGAGAGTCAGTTAGCCCCGGGAGCGGGGGCAGAGCACAAGTGTTGAAGTAGCTGCTAAGCTGCAGAATAAACTACTCTTCATTATAAGGCCTTGTTCTCTGTGAGTTGAAAAACCAACACATTTACATGGTGTCAGGAGTTGGCAATGCAGCACAAGGACCTTGCCGCATCGATCTGAAAACACTGCAGATAGCTGGGAAAAGTACAAGAAGGAGTTGTGAATTTACTGCACTGCTGCATTGTCTAACAAGTTGGAAAGGGTACAGGTTTGAACTTAGCGGGCCCCGAGACCGGTGAAAAATTTGTGTTATTTTCCTAAAAAAAAATCAATGGGCATGCGTTCAATTCAGCAAGCTGAAGAACAGATGGATCAATCGAATCGTACCCCCTTGAGAATCCAAACAAAGAAAATATTACTTTGCAACCCTCACTGATGAACTAATAAAGGATCTAATAGTTTGTGAGATTCACAATGATTTAGTCCGTGAGCAGCTGCTGCGAGAAAAAGATGGAGCCTGAAAACAGAAATGAGTATCTGCCTTTTAAATGAACAATCAGGAAAGAGAAGCAGAGAAGCTGAGGCTTATATACTTGCTGCTCAACCTGGACCAGTTCCGAGGTGCAGACTGCGGAGCTGTAAGCCGTATGTGCAGCCTTTCTCTTTGGGGTCCAACAAAGGGTCTTTGGTGACGGGATACTGACATACTGAATTACTACATAGGCGATGAGGAGATTTATTTTCTCCATCTCTCCCTCCAGACAACCTCCGGTCAGAAAAAACCATTATGCTTCTTTTTGGGAAACTTGAACCCTATGATAGGCATGGGGAAGACTGGACCCAATACACTGAGTGCATGGATTACTTTTTCCATGCTAACAACATTGAAAGAAAGAAAGAACAAGAGGTGATATTGTTGACGGCATACGGAGCCCCCAAGTTATGGGGTCCCCACATTTAGCATGATAAAAAGTCTGACTTATCTGGGTGCCCTTTACTCAAATATTTTAAGTAATGAGTAGAACCAGTGAAAAACCACAAAAACCCAAAGCCCTCTGTTATACTCCAGAGATATCACTTCAACATGGTTGGAAGAACTCCTGCGGAACCTGTCACTGAGGTCTTGGCTAGGTTGTGGAAATTGGCAGAACATTGCGAATTTGGACTGCCTCTTAATGAAATGTTGTGAGACAGATTGGTATGTGACGTAAATGACCTAACTTTCCAAAAGAAACTGTTGGCAGAATCTGATGTGGACTTTAAACAAAAGCCATAACACTTGAGAATGTGGAAACATAGACTCAAGAACTACAGGGGCATCAGGCAGTAATGTCCTCCAACTAGGGGGAGGGACGTCATGTAATCAGTCTTCAATGCAGAGTGCTTCTGTAAATCAGGTGATAAAGGGCCCCTTTCGTTATAGGAAGACTAACATTACCACCAATCAAGAAAAGGCAGTGATGTCTCCAAGAATATTACAGAACACACTCCAGAAAGGACGATGGATTATTGTAAGCACTGTCAAACGACACAGCTAAGGTGAAGTTTCAGGAATAGCCAAAATGTGTACTGTCGAGTAAAAAAGCCGAGGCCAGTATCTGACTGTATCATGCAGGTACCTCCACTTTGAGACAGGGGCATTACGACTGAATTGTATCATTACAACAAATATTGCCCCAATAATGATAGAATTACTAGTGAATGGCCATCCCTTGAAGATGGAGGCGAACACCGTGTCTCTGTTATCGGAGAACAGACATATAATCATCTCCAATCTGACATCCAACTCGAGTTTGGAAGATATGAAGGTCAGACTAGCCATCTGCAAGGGGGGAACCTTTGCAAACAAAATGCACCACTTCTGCCCCAGTAACTTACGGGCAGCAATCAGCTCATCTCCCATGGGCACAGTCCAAACCTTTTGGGGAGAAAATAGCTCGAGCAGATAAGCTCATAAGACATAGGAGCAGAATTAGGCCATTTGGCCCCTCAAGTTCACACTGCCATTCGATCATGGCTGATATGCTCCTCATCTCCATTACCAATTAAAAATGTCTAACTCCTCCTTAAATGTACTCACTATCCCAGCATCCACAGCATTTTGGGGTAACAAATTTCACAGATTCACAATGCTTTGATAGGAGTTTCTCTTCAACTGTTTTAAATTTGCTCCTCCTTATCCTAAGATTATGACCTCGTGTCCTAGAATGCTCCACAAGAGGAAACATCACTCCATGTCTAGGAGTACAATATAAAGGGAAAGACTCTTAGTACTGTAGAGGATCAGAAGGACCTTGGGGTCCGGGTCCATAGGACTCTAAAATCGGCCCCGCAGGTGGAGGAGGTGGTTAAGAAGGCGTATGGTGTGCTGGCCTTTATCAATCAAGGGATTGAGTTTAAGAGTCCGGGGATAATGATGCAGCTATATAAGACCCTCGTCAGACCCCACTTGGAGTACTGTGCTCAGTTCTGGTCGCCTCATTACAGGAAGGATGTGGAAAAGATTGAAAGGGTGCAGAGGAGATTTACAAGGATGTTGCCTGGATTGAGTGGCATGCCTTATGAGGATAGGCTGAGGGAGCTCGGTCTTTTCTCCTTGGAGAGACGTCGGATGAGAGGAGACCTAATAGAGGTATATAAGATGTTGAGAGGCATAGATCGGGTGGAATCTCGGAGGCTTTTTCCCAGGGTGGAAATGGCTGCTACGAGAGGACACAGGTTTAAGGTGCTGGGGGGTAGGTACAGGGGAAATGTTAGGGGGAAGTTTTTCACACAGAGGGTGGTGGGCGAGTGGAATCGGCTGCCGTCAGTGGTGGTGGAGGCAAACTCAATAGGGACTTTTAAGAGACTCCTGGATGAGTACATGGGACCTAATAGGATGGAGGGTTATAGGTCGGCCGAAAAGATAGGGATATGTTCGGCACACTGGGAAGGGTCAAAAGTTCTATATAAGTCAGTTAGTTGGGAGGTTAGTCCTCTTGTTGCTGTGGAGAAAGGCAGAGCTGTGACTGGTGACAGGATTTTTGGGGTAAGAATTAGTTTTAAGTACTTTTCCGCGGGTGTTATTTATTTATTTAATTTAGTTTTAAATTTTGGCGCGCAACCGGCAGTGGCCGCGGGGTTTACTGGGAAGGGTCAAAAGTTCTATATAAGTCAGTTAGTTGGGAGGTTAGTCCTCTTGTTGCTGTGGAGAAAGGCAGAGCTGTGACTGGTGACAGGATTTTTGGGGTAAGAATTAGTTTTAAGTACTTTTCCGCGGGTGTTATTTATTTATTTAATTTAGTTTTAAATTTTGGCGCGCAACCGGCAGTGGCCGCGGGGTTTACTGGGAAGGGTCTCTTGAGTTTTTTTTAGTGCACAGGAGGTTTAAAAGGCAGGTCCCACTGTCTAGCGGGCAGCGTTGGGAGCGGGCAGCGGAGTGAGACGGAGCTGAGTGAGAACTGAGGGGCTTTGGCTCATCGGGCTTAGGCAGAAAGGTGCGAGCAGGGGTGAGTTTCTTATTTTAAAAAAAATTTTATTTATAAGTTACTTTTCTCCGGGTACCTTGGTAGAAATAATTTGGAACAGAGAGGAATAATCTTCATTCACTTTTTTCCCTGTGTTTAAAAGGGCAATTATGACTGTCAGGCCAGTATGTTGTTCCCAATGTAGGATGTGGGAGGTCCTGGAGGCTCCTAGCCTCCCAGACGACCATATCTGTGCTGGGTGTGTTGAGCTGCGGTTCCTAAGGGACCATGTTAGGGAACTGGAATTGCAGCTCGAGGACCTTCGCCGGGTTAGGGATAGTGAGGAGGTCATTGACAGGAGCTATCGGCAGGTGGTCACACCGGGACCACGGGAGGAGGGTAACTGGGTAACAGTGAGGAAGGAGAAAGCTCGGGTGATGGTGAGCACCCCGGTGGATGTGCCCCTTAATAATAAGTACTCCTGTCTGAGTACTACTGGGGTGGACAGCCCACCTGGGGGAAGCAGCGGTGGCAGTGTCTCTGGAGCTGAGCCTGGCCCAGTAGTGCAAAGGGGTAAGGAAAGGAGGGTAGTGCTAATTGGGGACTCTACGGTGAGAGGGTCAGATAGGCGTTTTTGCGGACACAGACGGGACTCTCGGATGGTGGTTTGCCTCCCTGGTGCAGGGGTCCGGGATGTCTCTGGTCGAGTCCCAGAAATCCTGAAGGGGGAGGGAGAGGAGCCCAAGGTCGTGATGCATATAGGTACTGCTGACATAGGTAGGAAGAGGGAAGGGGTCATGAAAAGAGAATATAGGGAGTTGGGTAGACAGCTGAGAAAGAGGAATGCAAAGGTAGTAATCTCGGGATTGCTGCCTGTGCCGCGGGAGAGTGAGAACAGGAATCGGTGGAGAATTAATGCGTGGCTGAGGGACTGGAGCAAGGGACAAGGATTTGGGTACTTGGATCATTGGGACCTCTTTAGGGGCAGGTGTGACCTGTTTAAAAAAGACGGGTGGCACTTGAATCCCAGGGGGACCAATATCCTGGCGGGAAGGTTGGCTAAGGCTACTGGTGAGACTTTAAACTAGAAAGGTTGGGGGGAGGGAATCGAAATGAGGGGACTGAGAGCGAGGAGGTTAGCTCGCAAATAGATAAGGAATGTAGACAGGGTAAGAGGGAGGTTAGACGAGTGAGGGAGAAGGGAAGTGCTCAGGCTGAAGGTCTGAGATGTGTCTATTTTAATGCCAGGAGTGTAGTGAATAAAGTGGATGAGCTTGGAGCGTGGATTGCTGCTTCGAATTGTGATGTGGTGGCCATTACGGAGACTTGGATGTCTCAGGGACAGGACTGGGTGCTTCAGGTGCCGGGTTTTAGATGTTTCAGGAAGGACAGGGAGGGAGGCAAGAGAGGGGGGGGAGTGGCACTGTTGATCAGGGATAGTGTCACGGCTGTAGAGAAGGTGGACGCCGTGGAGGGACTGACTACGGAATCTCTGTGGGTGGAGGTTAGGAACAGGAAGGGGTCGGTAACTTTGCTGGGTGTTTTCTATAGGCCGCCCAATAGTAACAGAGATGTTGAGGAGCAGATGGGGAAACAGATCCTGGAGAGATGTAGGAATAACAGAGTTGTCGTGATGGGAGATTTTAATTTCCCAAACATAGATTGGAATATCCCTAGGGCTAGGGGTTTGGATGGAGAGGAGTTTGTTAGGTGTGTCCAGGAGAGTTTCCTGACACAGTATGTGGATAAGCCTACTAGAGGAGAGGCTGTTCTTGATCTGGTGCTGGCTAATGAACCTGGACAGGTGGAGGATCTCTCGGTGGGTGAGCATCTTGGGGATAGCGATCATAATTCTATCTCCTTCACGATAGCATTGGAAAGAGATAGGGTCAGGCAGGCTAGGAAAGTGTTTCTCTGGAGTAAAGGGAAATACAGTGTCATCAGGGAGGAAATTAGACGGGTAAATTGGAAGGAGGCATTCTTGGGGAAAAGTACCGAAGGAAAGTGGAGGATTTTCAAGGAATGTTTGTCTGGAGCTCTGCATGACAACGTTCCGATGAGACAGGGGGGTGTTGGTAGGGTACGGGAACCGTGGTGTACGAAGGTTGTGATGAACCTGGTGAATAAGAAAAGAGAGGCGTACAGAAGGTTCAGAGAGCTAGGAGGTGTTAAGGATTTAGAGGAGTATACGCGATGTAGGAAGGAGCTTAAGAAGGAAATTAGGAGAGCGAGAAGGGGTCATGAGAAGACCTTGGCGGGTAAGATTAAGGAGAATCCCAAGGCTTTCTACAAATATGTCAAGAGTAAAAGGATGAGATGTGAAGGCATAGGACCCTTAAAAGGTGAAGGGGGAAAAGTTTGTGCGGAACCGTTAGAAATGGCGGAGCTGCTTAATGAATACTTTACCTCGGTATTCACGGTGGAAAGGGATCTGGGTGGTTGTACTGCTGGATTGCGGAGGACAGAAAGGATCGAGCATGTGGACATAAAGAAAGAGGATGTGTTGGAACTATTGAATGGCATCAAGGTTGGTAAGTCGCCGGGACCGGATGGGATGTACCCCAGGTTACTGTGGGAGGCGAGGGAGGAGATTGCGGAGCCTTTGGCGATGATCTTTGCATCGTCGATGGAGACGGGAGAGGTTCCGGAGGATTGGAGGATTGCGGATGTGGTCCCTATATTCAAGAAAGGGAACAGGGACAGCCCGGGAAATTACCGACCGGTGAGTCTAACCTCAGTGGTTGGTAAGTTGATGGAGAGGATCCTGAGAGACAGGATTTATGATCATCTAGAGAAGTTTAGTATGATCAAAAGTAGTCAGCACGGCTTTGTCAGGGGCAGGTCGTGCCTTACGAGCCTGGTTGAGTTCTTTGAAAATGTGACCAAGCACATTGACGAAGGAAGAGCGGTGGATGTGGTCTATATGGACTTCAGCAAAGCGTTCGATAAGGTCCCCCATGCAAGACTTCTTGAGAAAGTGAGAGGGCATGGGATCCAAGGGGCTGTTGCCTTGTGGATCCAGAACTGGCTTGCCTGCAGAAGGCAGAGAGTGGCTGTGGAGGGGTCTTTCTCTGCATGGAGGTCAGTGACCAGTGGAGTGCCCCAGGGATCTGTTCTGGGACCCTTGCTGTTTGTCATTTTCATAAATGACCTGGATGAGGAAGTGGAGGGATGGGTTGGTAAGTTTGCTGACGACACCAAGGTAGGTGGTGTTGTGGATAGTTTGGAGGGATGTCAGAAGTTGCAGCGAGACATAGATAGAATGCAAGACTGGGCGGAGAAGTGGCAGATGGACTTCAACCCGGATAAGTGTGTAGTGATCCATTTTGGCAGATCCAATGGGATGGAGCAGCAGTATAAAATGAAGGGTACCATTCTTAGCAGTGTAGAGGATCAGAAGGACCTTGGGGTCCGGGTCCATAGGACTCTTAAATCGGCCTCGCAGGTGGAGGATGCGGTCAAGAAGGCGTATGGCGTACTAGCCTTCATTAATCGAGGGATTGAGTTTAGGAGTCGGGAGATAATGCTGCAGCTTTATAGGACCCTGGTTAGACCCCACTTGGAGTACTGCGCGCAGTTCTGGTCACCTCATTACAGGAAAGATGTTGAAGCCATTGAAAGGGTGCAGAGGAGATTTACAAGGATGTTGCCTGGATTGGGGGGCATGCCTTATGAGGATAGGTTGAGGGAGCTTGGTCTCTTCTCCCTGGAGAGACGAAGGATGAGAGGTGACCTGATAGAGGTTTACAAGATGTTGAGGGGTCTGGATAGGGTGGACTCTCAGAGGCTATTTCCAAGGGCTGAAATGGTTGCTACGAGAGGACACAGGTTTAAGGTGCTGGGGGGTAGGTACAGGGGGGATGTCAGGGGTAAGTTTTTCACTCAGAGGGTGGTGGGTGAGTGGAATCGGCTGACGTCGGTGGTGGTGGAGGCAAACTCGTTGGGGTCTTTTAAGAGACTTCTGGATGAGTACATGGGATTTAATGGGATTGAGGGCTATAGATAGGCCTAGAGGTGGGAATGTGATCGGCGCAACTTGTGGGCCGAAGGGCCTGTTTGTGCTGTGGCTTTCTATGTTCTATGTTCTAACTTGTGGGGCCGAAGGGCCTGTTTTGTGCTGTAGTTTTCTATGTTTCTATGTCTACTTTATCCATAACTTTTATCATCCTGTATACCTCAATTTGATCTGCCCTCATTCTTTTAAATTCCAGAGAGTATAACTGTTCAATCTCTCTTCATAAGACAAACCTTCCATCTCTGGAATCAGTCCAGTGAACCTCCTCTGAACTGCTTCCAATGCCACTACACCTTTCCTCAAATAAGGGGACCAAAACTGTGCACAATACTCCAGGTGTGGTCTCAACAATGCCCTGTGTAGTTGCAACAATACTTCCTTACCTTTATATTCCATTCCTTTCGCTATAAATGCCAACATTCCATTCTCTTTCTTTATTATCTGTTGTACCTGCATGCTAGTTTTCTGTGACTCATGAACGAGGACACCCAGATCCCTCTGCACCGGAGAACCCCAAAGTCTCTCCCCATTTAGAAAATAAGTCGCCTTCTCATTTTTCTGACCAAAATGAATGACCTCACACTTATCCACGTTAAACTCCATTTGCCACATTTTGGTCCACTCTCCTAACCTATTTATGTTCATTTGTAAGGTTATTTCCTCATTGCAACTTACTGTCCCACGTATTTTTGTGTCATCTGCAAATTTGGTTATAGAGTCTTCTATCCCTGTATCCAAGTCATTAACACAGATTATAAATAGCTGGGGCCCAAGGACTGAACCCTGCGATCCCACTAGTTACTTCTTGCCATCCAGAAAAAAAAACATTTATTCCGACTCTCTGTCTTCTGTCCATCAGCCAGTCACCTGTCCAAGCTAATAAATTACCCATAATCCCATGTGATCTCACCTTGTGAATTAGCCTTTTGTGCGGCACTTTATCAAATGCCTTCCGGAAGCCCAGGTATACTACATCTACAGGATCCCCATTATCCACTTTGCTTGTTACATCCTCAAAGAACTCTAGCAAATGTCAAACATGATGTGCCCTTCTGACTCTGATGTACAGCGTTTTGACTTTCCAAATGTCCTGATATTGCTTCCTTGTAAATTGATTCGAACACTTTCTAAACAATGGATGTTAAACTGGTCTGTAATTTCCCACAGTTTGCCTCCCTTCCTTTTTGAATAAGAGCGTTACATTAACATTTTTCCAATCCACTGGAACCTTTTCCGTGTTTAGTGAATTTTGGAATTTTATAACCAATGGATCCATTATCTCTGCTGTCATTTCCTTTAATACCCTAGGATATAGGCCGTTAGGCCCAGGGGGACTTATCTGCCCTCAATCCCAATAGTTTGCTGTGTACTTTTTCCCTATCGATGTTGATTGTTCTAAGTTCTACCCTTTATATTACCCCTGACTTGCCTGTTCCTATAGGAATGGTACTGGTGTCCTCCACTGTGAAAACTGAGGCAAAGTATTGATTTAGCATCTCTGCCATTTCAGTGTTCCCCACTATTAACTCTCCGGTTTCATCTTCCAAGGGACCAGCATTCACCTCAGCGACTCTCTTCCCTTTTGTAAACCTATAGAAGCTTTTGCTATCCTTCTTGATACTTGGTGCCCGTTTTCTTTTGTAATTTACCTCAGCTCTTTTTATTACTTTTTCAGTATCCCTTTGTTTATGTTTGAAAGTTTCCCAATCTTCCAGCCTGCCACTGGCCTTTGCAATCTGATATATCTTAGTTTTTGTCTTTATACTGTCCTTGACCTCCTTGTTTAGCCATGGGTGTTTTTTACCCCCCCTTACCATCTTTCTTCCTCACTGGGATATATTTCAGTTGTGAGGGCTTGAGTATCTCCTTAAACAACTGCCACTGCTCATCCGCTGTCCGACCTTTCAGCCTTCCTGCCCACTCTGCTCAGGCCAGATCTGTCCTTGTGCCGATGTAATTTCTTTTGTTTAATTCCAGAATATTAGTGTTGGACTCCACTTTCTCAACCCCAAACTGAATTTTGAATTCTATCACATTATGCTCACTACTCTCTGGAGGATTCTTAACTATGAAATCATCAATTACTCCCTCCTCATTACACAATACCAAATCCAGAGTAACCTGCTTCCTGGTTGGTTCCACAACATTCTGTTCCAAGAAACAATCTCTAATATATTCAATGAACTCTGCCTCCAGGCTACCCTTGCCAATCTGATTCTTTCAATCTATGTGCATATTAAAATCAGTAAGAAGTCTCACAACACCAGGTTAAAGTCCAACAGGTTTATTTGGTAGCAAATACCATAAGCTTATGGTATTTGCTACCAAATAAACCTGTTGGACTTTAACCTGGTGTTGTGAGACTTCTTCCTGTGTTCACCCCAGTCCAAAGCCGGCATCTCCACATCATATTAAAATCACCCATGATCCGACTAAACTGGTTGGAGATCTGCAGGCGAGGGATGCGGGGACTGCGGGTTATTAGACGACACCCTGTAGCTTTTCAAGAAGGCCTGGGAAAAATAAAAAGGGCCATGGGCAAGGTCTACATTGACTGCAATGCCACACCTCGGTATTTCAGAACCGAACCAGTCCCCTACTCAATTCTGGAGATGGTGGAAATTGAATTAGGGCATCTTAATGTTTAGATATAAAAAGGTCCATGCAATTTGCTGATTGGATTGACCCAGTAGTCCCTGTTCTCAAGCCTGACAAATCAGTTTGTCTTTGTGGGGACTATAACGTAACAGTCAATTTGGTCTCCAAACTCGATAGGTGCCCCATGCCCCAAATCGAAGATTTGTACGGTAAACTCACAGGTTTCTCACAAGATGTCCCCCATGAACCACACCTGTCTTCAGCTTAAATTGAACAAGTCCTCCTGAAAATATGTGATGATCAACACACATAAGGGACACTATGGCCGGAATTTTACTGGAAGGAAAGCAAAAGGAGGATATGTTAGTTGTTACAACTCAGAGTGAAGAAACAAATCTGGATGATTGGATAATGAGAAACAAATCAGGAATTGGGATAAATTACTGAGTTAACTTCCAGAGGAAAATCAAAAGACTTAAAAGAGTTATTACAATCACGTGGAGCTCTGTGTGGGAATAAACTGGGAAGTACTAAACTAGCTATGCATGATGTAAATGTTGGGAGTGCTGTTCCAATTAAGTAACATCCTTACAGGCTTAACCCTCTGAAGTTGGCACAGTTTCAAAGAGATTGAAGGCTCGCTTAAAAATGACATAATTGAAGTGAGTTGCAGAGAATGGACCTCACCCACAATTTTGGTACCAAAACTATATGGTACCCAACGATCGTGTGTGGAAAAATCAATGCAGTTATAAACTCAGATTCGCATCCTATTCAATTGGAAGACTGCATTGCGAAGATGGGACAAGCGAATTTCATTTCGAAACTTGTCTTACTTAAAAGACGCGAGCAAGTACCTTTATCCGAAAGAGCAGAAGAGATTTTGGCTTTCATGACACCAAATGATCTGTTCCAGTTTAAAGTCATGCCGGTTGACATGAAGAATACACCAGCAGCATTCCAAGGATGAACCAATAAGGTCATTTCTGGACTAACTAATTGTGCAGTGTACATAGACAATTTGGCAGTTTAGAGTCAGATGTGGAAAGAACATTTGGAACATCAAAAGGAATTGTTTGATCAATTTCAGAAGGTGGGCCTGGTGGTAACCTTGTCTAAGAATTAATCTTCAAATGTTCCTCGGCCATGCAATTGGACACAGGCAGATGGCCCTATGGAATGTGGGAACAAAAGGGGGGTTCACAATGCCTTCGGCGAGAAGGGAAGTACTGAGATTCCTGGGTGTGAGGGTTTTTTTCCAGGAAATTCATGCCAAATTTTAGCAGTGTGGTTGCTCCACTGGCCGACCAGTCAGTCCATTAAACTCACCACAGTGAGCACTGCTGCCTGGTTAGCTTGAAGTGGACAAGCAGTTTTGATGACTGTAAAACCTGTTTGATTGGGGCAAAAACCTCCACCTTCACTCCACTTCCATCACTGATGTTTTTTGAAAAGCTGGTGTAGTGGGGGGCCAGAGTTGTCGATATGTTCGGCAGGAGCCTTCCATAGTAACTGACCATTCCTAGGACTGACTTCAGTTCTGTCACATTCCTAGGTGCAGACACTCCTGTGATAGCTTTCACCTTATCTTCAAGGGGAAGCAACCCTTTTGCATCCACCTTGAAACTGACTTACGTAACCTCGTCAGCTTAAAAGGTACATTCCTCATTTTTCAAACAAATGCCTCCTTCCTTAAACCTCTGTCGGACCTCTTTCAGGTTTTCACCATGTTCTTCAGGTGAATCAAGACACCAATTTGGGGATTCCTTGTAACAGGCTCTCCATAGCGCGCTGAAAAATGGTGCAGGCTACGAGACACATCTCCAAACTCCATAGCCTAGGCTTCGGCTCCTCCCTCTGCGACTGGATCCTGAACTTCCGAACTCACAGGCCACAATCAGTAAGGATAGGCAACAACGCCTCCTCCACGATCATCCTCAACACCGGTGCCCCACAAGACTGTGTCCTCAGCCCCTTATTATACTCCTAATACACCTATGACTGTATGGCCAAATTTCCCATCAACTCGATGTTCAAGTTTGCTGACAACACCACCGTAGTGGGTCAGATCTCAAACAATGACAAGACAGAGTACAGGAAAGAGACAGAGAATCTGCTGAACTGGTGCGATGACAATAATCTCTCCCTCAATGTCAACAACATGAAGGGGATAGATATCAAGTTCAGGAAGCACAGTGGACAACATGCCCCTGTCTATAGCAATGGGAATGAAGTAGAAATGATTGGGAGCTTCAAATTTTAAATGTCCAGATCACCAACAACCTGTCCTGGTCCCCCCATGCTGACATTATAGTTAAAAAAGCCCACCAACGCCTCTACTTTCTCAGAAGACTAAGGAAATTCAGCATATCAACTATGACTCTCAGCAACATTTAAAGATGCACCAGAGAAAGAATTCTTTCTGGTTGTATCACAGCTTGGTATGGCTCCTGCTCTGCACAAGATCACAAGAAACTACAAAAGGTCATGAATGTAGCCCAATCCATCACGCAAATCAGCCTTCCACCCATTGACTCTTTCTGCACTTACTGCTGCCTCAGAAAAGTAGTCAGCATAATTAAGGACCCCATGCACCCCGGACATGCTCTCTTCCATTTTCTTCCGTCGGGAAAAAGATACAAAAGTCTGAGGTCACATACCAACCAACTCAAGAACAGCTTCTTCCCTGCTGCCATCAGACTTTTGAATGGATCTACTTTGCATTAAGTTGATCTTTCTCTACAACCGCAGCTATGACTGTAACATGATGTGGAGATGCCGGCGTTGGACCGGGGTTGGCTCAGTAAGAAGGCTCACAACACCAGATTAAAGTCCAACAGGTTTATTTGGTAGCACGAGCTTTCGGAGCACTGCTATCCTAGACCACTGCTACACAAATATCATGATGTGGAGATGCCGGCGTTGGACTGGAGTAAACACAGTAAGAAGTTTAACAACACCAGGTTAAAGTCCAACAGGTTTATTTGGTAGCAAAAGCCACACAAGCTTTCGGAGCTCCAAGCCCCTTCTTCAGGTGAGTGGGAATTCTGTTCACAATTCACAATTCTGGACTCACCTGAAGAAGGGGCTTGGAGCTCCGAAAGCTTGTGTGGCTTTTTCTACCAAATAAACCTGTTGGACTTTCACCTGGTGTTGTTAAACTTCTTACTGTGTTTACCCCAGTCCAACGCCGGCATCTCCACATCATGACTACCATCGACACCGCAAACTGCCAGCTCCAAGTGGAGAGGATCTCCAAGAAGATCGCGCATATCGACACAGACATCAAGTTTCTACAAAGATGCAAGAAAGCAGACAAGATACCGAAAGGACTACGGATCATGAACCCACTCAGGTCAACCTATAACACAGACTACACTGAGAGACTTTGCCGTCGCACCTCTCTCACCCTCCTCAACCACCTCATACAGCTCTACAGCAAACGCCGCAGCCTGGAAACCAAGATAGAGTCCATATTCTCAACTTGCGCTCAGGATGCAGACCAGCTGCGAAACTCTGCCAAGCAGACGAGACAAAGGAACTACGCCATCTACATGCACACCAAGAACAGGAAACTTGAGAAACTCGGCATCACCACCAGCAGCAACCAAGCCTCTCCCCGTACCACAGTAGAAAACAGTACCACTGCAGGGAAGTCCATTGTCAACTTGTCCGACTACACACTTCAACCAGATGAAATCGAGGTTCTCAGCCGAGGGCTTAATTTTTGCCCCACCACCAAAATAGACCCCATCAGTCTCGCAGCAGACACAGAGGAATTCATCAGGCGAATGAGGCTGAGGGAGTTCTTCCACAAACCCCAAGAGGCCAACAGCGAACACAATGAGACAGCCAATGAACCGGAACAGCCGACAGAGAGATCCGCAGTGCATCTGAAGAGGAAAGAGTCGAATTGGACTCCTCCGGAAGGCCGCTGCCCTCGTCTTGACATGTATGCCCAAGCCGTCAGGAGGTGCGTCAACACCAAATTCATCAGCCGCACTCACAAGACAGCCCCGAACATCACCCAAGCACAACGCAACGCCATCCACGCTCTCAAGACCAACCGCAACATTGTGATCAAACCAGCAGACAAAGGAGGGGCCATCGTCATATTGAACAAAACGGATTACTGCAAAGAAGTGTACCGACAACTAAACAACGAGGAACACAACAGACAGTTACCTGCAGATCTGACTAAAGAACACACCCGTCAACTCAACACTCTGATCAAGACCTTTGATCCGGACCTTCAGAGCACCCTCCGTGCTCTCATCCCACGCACTCCCCGCGTTGGAGATCTCTACTGCCTCCCGAAGATACACAAGGCAAACACACCCGGCCGTCCCATCGTATCGGGCAATGGGACCCTGTGCGAGAACCTCTCCGGCTATGTCGAAGGCATCTTGAAACCCATTGTACAAAGAACCCCCAGCTTTTGTCGCGACACGACGGACTTCCTACAGAAACCCGGCACACATGGAGCAGTTGAACCAGGAGTGCTCCTCATCACAATGGATGTCTCGGCACTCTACACCAGCATCCCCCATGACGATGGCATTGCTGCAATGGCCTCAGTGCTCAGCGCCAACAACTGCCAGTTTCCAGATGCAATTTTACATCTCATCCGCTTCATCCTGGACCACAATATCTTCACCTTCAACAACCAGTTCTTCATCCAGACACACGGAACAGCCATGGGGACCAAATTCGCACCTCAATATGCCAACATCTTCATGCACAGGTTCAAACAAGACTTCTTCACCGCACGGGACCTTCAACCGATGCTTTACACTCGATACATCGATGACATTTTCTTCCTTTGGACTCATGGTGAACAATCACTGAAACAACTCTATGATGACATCAACAAGTTCCATCCCACCATCAGACTCACCATAGACTACTCTCCGGAATCGGTTGCATTCTTGGACACACGCATCTCCATTAAGGACGGTCACCTCAGCACCTCACTGTACCGCAAGCCCACGGATAACCTCACGATGCTCCGCTTCTCCAGCTTCCACCCTAAACACGTTAAAGAAGCCATCCCCTACGGACAAGCCCTCCGTATACACAGGATCTGCTCGGATGAGGAGGATCACAACAGACACCTCCAGACGCTGAAAGATGCCCTCATAAGAACAGGATATAGCGCTCGACTCATTGATCAACAGTTCCAACGTGCCACAGCGAAAAACCACACCGACCTCCTCAGAAGACAAACACGGGACACGGTGGACAGAGTATCCTTCGTCGTCCAGAAGTTCCCCGGAGCGGAGAAGCTACAGCATCTCCTCCGGAGCCTTCAACATGTCATTGATGAAGACGAACATCTCGCCAAGGCCATCCCCACACCCCCACTTCTTGCCTTCAAACAACCGCACAACCTCAAACAGACCATTGTCCGCAGCAAACTACCCAGCCTTCAGGAGAACAGTGACCACGACACCACACAACCCTGCCACAGCAACCTCTGCAAGATGTGCCGGATCATCGACACAGATGCCATCATCTCACGTGAGAACACCATCCACCAGGTACACGGTACATACTCTTGCAACTCGGCCAACGTTGTCTACCTGATACCTGAAGCTTGTGTGGCTTTTGCTACCAAATAAACCTGTTGGACTTTAACCTGGTGTTGTTAAACTTCTTACTGTGTTTACCCCAGTCCAACGCCGGCATCTCCACATCATACCTGATACGCTGCAGGAAAGGATGTCCCGAGGCATGGGACATTAGGGAAACTATGCAGACACTGCGACAACGGATGAATGAACACCGCTCGACAATCACCAGGCAAGACTGTTCTCTTCCTGTTGGGGAGCACTTCAGCGGTCACGGGCATTCGGCCTCTGATATTTGGGTAAGCGTTCTCCAAGGCGGCCTTTGCGACACACGACGGCGCAGAGTCACTGAGCAGAAACTGATAGCCAAGTTCCGCACACACGAGGATGGCCTCAACCGGGATATTGGGTTCATGTCACACTATTTGTAACCCCCACAGTTGCCTGGACCTGCAGAGTTTCACTGGCTGTCTTGTCTGGAGACAATACACATCTTTTTAGCCTGTCTTGATGCTCTCTCCACTCACGTTGTTTTGTTTCTTAAAGACTTGATTAGCTGTAAGTATTCGCATTCCAACCATTATTCATGTAAATTGAGTTTGTGCCTTTATATGCCCTGTTTGTGAACAGAATTCCCACTCACCTGAAGAAGGGGCTTAGTGCTCCGAAAGCTTGTGTGGCTTTTGCTACCAAATAAACCTGTTGGACTTTAACCTGGCGTTGTTAAACTTCTTACAGAAATATCAGACATGCCTACCGCTCTATCGCCTGCCCACACTTTGGCAAATCAGACCACAAGGCTGTGTTCCTGCTCCCAGCTTACAAGCAAAAACTGAAGCGGGAGAATCCATCAGAGAGTCGTACAATGTTGGTCTGAGGGATCGGATGATCTCCTGCGGGGCTACTTGGAGTCAATGGACTGATCTGTATTTAAAAACTCTGCGACCAGCCTGAACAAGTATGCCATTACAGTAACTGATTTCACTAGTAAGTGTGTAGAAGACTGTGTGCCAAAGAAGCAAATACGTGTGTTCCCCAACCGGAAACCATGGATGAACAGGGATATCCACTGCTTGCTGAAGTCCAGGTCTGAGGAGTTCAAGTCAGGTGACACTGACCTACACAAGAAAGCCAGATACGATCTAAGGAGATCCATCAAAGATGCCAAAAGACAATACCAGACAAAGCTAGAGTCCCAGGCGAGCCACACCGACCCCCGCCGACTATGGCAAGGTCTGCAAGACATGACAGGCTACAAGATGAAGGCATGTAAAATCGCCGGCTCCAACGCACCCCTCCCTGATGAGCTCAATGCAGTCTATACCCGTTTTGAGCAAGAGGTCAGCGAGAGCATGCCCTCCACCCTGGAAGAACCTGTATCTGGGGTCACCATTGCAGATTTCAGAGCAGCTTTCTTGAAGGTCAACCCACAGAAAGCAACTGGCCCAGATGGCGTACCCGGATGTGCACTCAGATCCTGCGCGGATCAGCTGGCGGAGGTATTCAGAGACATCTTCAACCTCTCTTTACAATAATCTGAGATCCCTGTCTGCTTCAAGAAGACAACCATCATCCCAGTACCTAAGAAAAACCAAGCAGCGTGCCTTAATGACTATCGGCCAGTTGCTCTGACATCCATCATTATGAAGTGCTTCGAAAGGTTAGTCGTGGCACGAATCAGTTCTAGCCTCCCGGCCTACCTGGATCCACTACAGTTTGCCTACCACCGCAACAGGTCCACAGCAGATGCCATTTCCCTGGCCCTGCACTCAACCCTGGAACATCGAGATAACAAGGACACCTATGTCAGACTCCTATTTATTGACTACAGCTCAGCCTTCACCACTATTATTTCCATGAAACCCATCTCCAAACTCTGTGGCCTGGGCCTCAGCACCTCCCTCTGTGACTGGATCTTGAACTTCCTAACTTACAGACCACAATCAGTAAGAATAGACAACAACACCTCCTCCATGATCATCCTCAACATCGGTGCCCCAAAAGGCTGTTTTCTCAGCGCTCTACCATACGCCTTATACACCTATGACTGTGCGGACAAATTCCCCTCCAATTCAATTTTCAAATTTGCTGCGACACCACCGTAGTTGGTTGGATCTCAAACAATGACGAGACAGAGTACAGGAATGAGATAGAGAATCTGGTGAACTGGTGCGGCAACAATAATCTCTCCCGCAATGTCAACAAAACGAAGGAGATTGTCATCGACTTCAGGAAGCGTAAAGGAGAACATGCCCCTGTCTATATCAATGGGGATGAAGTAGAATGGGTCAAGAGCTTCACGTTTTTAGGTGTCCAGATCACCAACAACCTGTCCTGGTCCCCCCATGCCGACACTATAGTTAAGAAAGCGCACCAACGCCTCTACTTTCTCAGAAGACTAAGGAAATTTGGCATGTCAGCTACAACTCTCACCAACTTTCACAGATGCACCATAGAAAGCATTCTTTCTGGTTGTATCACAGCTTGGTATAACTCCTGCTCTGCCCAAGACTGCAAGAAACTACAAAAGGTCGTGAATGTAGCCCAATCCATCACACAAACCAGCCTCCCATCCATTGACTCTGTCTACACTTCCCGCTGCCTCAGAAAAGCAGCCAGCATAATTAAGGACCCCACGCACCCCGGACATTCTCTCTTCCACCTTCTTCCTTCGGGAAAATGATACAAAAGTCTGAGGTCACTTTCCAACCGACTCAAGAACAGCTTCTTCCCTGCTTCTGTCAGACTTTTGAATGGACTTACCTTGCATGAAGTTGATCTTTCGCTACACCCTAGCTATGACTGTAACACTACATTCTGCACTCTCTCGTTTCCTTCTCTATGAACGGTATGTTTTGTCTGTATAGTGTGCAAGAAACTACTTTTCACTGTATGTTAATACATGTGACAATAATAAATCAAATCAAATATTAACATAGGAACTCTTGGAATCCCCTGTCCAGAACTTCAACTATTTTTAGCAGTTCAGTTATATTTGTTTTAACCAGCCCTGTCCCATGAGGCTGTGCCTCTGTCCTTCAATCACCAAGATGGGTAGCTGAGCTGACTGCTTCATGTCGGACACGGGCATGGGGGTTGTCCCCTGTTTTTAGTGTCTCTCTCGTGTACGTCTCCAAAGTAGTCTCAGAATGGCTCAGACTTAAAGAGTGCAGCCCTTTCTGGAGATGTTTGTTTTTTTCAACTATGACAGAGACCGCAGTACCAGTGTCAACCTCCACTTTCAGGGGGTGGCCATTATTCACTGAAACAGTCTCAGTGGGAGGTATCTTGCCAAGTTGGACCTGATTGCCTCGGACCCCTTCTTTGGCACCTCCACCACTTATTCACAGGGGTTGTTTTCATCACTTTTTTCTCTGGAGCATTCTGTGCAGCCTGCTTTGCTCTACATCTAGCTTGCAGGTGACCCTCCTTTTTGCATCTAAAGCAGCTCAAATTCTTGCACCGCCATGTCTCTTGTGGGTGGTCCCCTCCACACCAAAAACATGCCTCAGACATTGGTCCTGGACAATTCTTCTTATGCTGCAACTGAGCCCGAGAAGAGTTGTTCAGAACCAATGTCTGAGGCATGTTTTTGGTGTGGAGGGGACCACCCAGAAGACACATGGCAATGCTCAGCCAGCCATCAAGGACCGGCCACTAAGCCGGAGACCACCTTTCCTGATTGGTGTTTCCTCATAGGAATAAACTCTCAGTTCTGGTATCATCTCTATGAATCTTCCCCGCACATTCTCCAGTCCAACTATATCCATTTGTAATATGGAGATCAGAACTGTTCATTGATTTTGGATGAGACATCACGCTAGATAATTTAAATAAGATGTCTGGACTTCACACTGCACTCCCCACACTCTTTATTTGAGGTCAGGTCCAACTAAGATGGTTGACTAAGTTTAAAGGGTTAAATTATCAAGACAGACTGGCACCAAAGAAAAACAAGACTGGTTCACCAATGTCCTTGAGGCAACAGGAACCTGCTACCCCATACCCAGACTGGCTTCAATCATCTTCAGTTGTTTCTGATGTAGATTAGCAAGACATTCAGTGATAAAATTACACTTTAGAAACGACAATAAAAACACTGCATGAAACTCTGGGATGAGGAAAAGATCTCAGCCAAATTAAGCATGCAAAGTCCTCTTCAGCAATATGTAGGATCCAAATTCCTGATTACCTTCACACAACGTGTCCCGCTCACTTAAAGTTTAAAGTTTATTTATTCGTCACGAGTAAGGCTTACATTAACACTGCAATGAAGTTACTGTCAAATTCCCCTGGTCGCCACACTCCGGCACCTGTTCAGGTCAATGCACCTAACCAGCACGTCTTTCAGAATGTGGGGGGAAACCGGAGCACCCGGAGGAAACCCACGCAGACACGGGGAGAACGTGCAAACTCCACACAGACAGTGACCCAAGCCGGGAATCGAACCTGGATCCCTGGCACTGTGAGGCAGCAGAGCTAACCGCTGTGCCACCGTGCTGCCCACAGGACTTAATTAGGGGTATAGTTATTTATATATGTATATATATATATATTGGGCAAGAACATCTCCCACTGTTACACTTATTACTTATCCTTCAAGTGATGAAACAGCTTTCTGCCATGTTGGACAGGACTGGGAAGAAGGACTGAACCAATTGAACAGAATATACCCAAGTGGAGATTTACATTGGAATGTACTTACTAGCTCTAACATTTATTTAAATTTCTTCATAGAACGACATAATTTCCAGTGTCCTGACCAGTGGAAGCAGTTCCAGCAAAACTGTTATTACTTTTCATCAAATAAGAAAAACTGGCTAGAAGCCCAGAGATCCTGTGCCTCAATGGACGCCAATCTTGTTGTCATTAACAAAGCTGAGGAACAGGTAAGAGAGTGTCGGAGTGTTTTTGCAGCATGTTCAGTGATGATGTAGAACCAGAAGACATCAGCACACAAGAAGTTGGAGCAGGATCAGACATTATAGTCTCTCTGCCTGTTCCACCATTCAATTTGATCATTGCAATTGACCTTAACTTCAGTATCCCACTTGCTCCCAAATATTACTCAATTACCTCAGATCAAAAATTTGTCTTTGCAGCCTAAGTATATGCAACGAAGAATCATAATTCACTGAATGTACCTCAATATTGTAGATTCCCCAGCCAGGGAATCAACTTCTCAATGTCGCCCTTTCTATCATTCAACACCTCTCATCTCTAATTTCCAAATTGTGTAGGGCCAATTTATTCAGCAAAAGACAATCTTCTCATCCCAGGAACCAATTTAATGTGGGATCCAAATTCCTGATCACCTTCACACTTGCTCACTTACTGTAACCCTTTAAACTTAGTCAACCATCTTGTCTTGCTCACTTACTGGACTGAATTAGGGGTATACAGTTATTTATATATATATAGGGCAAGAATATCTCCCACTGTTACACTTATCCTTCAAGTGATGAAACAGCATTCTTCCATGTTGGACAGGACTGGGAAGAAGGATTGAACCAACTGAACAGAATATACCCAAGTGGAGGTTGGATACTGGATACCACTAATGCTAGTCTATAACTCCTTAAATATGGAGACAAAAACTGTGCAGCAACTCAGTTATTGTCTCACCAAATCCCTACACAAGACTTCCTTCTTCTTGCACTCCAATAATCCCCTTGCAGAAAATTCTAATGTGCTAGTTATCTCCGAATTTCCTGCTGGATTTGTATGCTGACTTTCAGTGTTCCTTGCATGAGTGCACCCAAATCTCTCTGTTTTGGAAATATCAAGACTTTTAAAAATATTCTGCTTTTCTATTCTTACTACCAAAGTGGATAACTTTACATTTCCCCACATCCTTCTCCATCTGCCATCTTCTTGTCCATTCACCTAACCTGTGTACTACACCTCTTTGTGATGTTTTGTTTTCCACAAAGCTTCGCTTTGTATCATCAGCATCAGCAATTTTGTCCCATGATCAAAAAAACACATTACTCTGGTTCTCTTTATCTAAGGTAGATCATAAATACCTGAGGCTCTAGGACTGCTCTTTGTAGCATTCCATTAGGCACAACCAGACAACTTGAAAATGTCCCTTTTATCCTTACTCTCTGCTTACTGTGCACTAACCAATCCTCTGTCCACACTAATATATTATCCTCAACTCCAGGAGTCTTATTCTTGCCTTTAGTGTGCCTCCTTATTGAATATCTTTTGTAAATCCAAGTGTACTTTATCATGTAGATCCCCTTTACTCACTCTTATTAGTTACATCCTCGAGGCACTCTCATAATCAAACATAATTTCCCTTTCATAAAATCACACCAGTTCTGTTTGGATTTACTGTGATTTTTCTGAGTGCATTGTTAAGACTTCCTTCATAATAAATTCCAGCATATTCTGAACAACTGATGTCAGGCCTACTGGAAGAAGGATGCATATGCAGCACAAGCTTATAGGTGTAGGTTGTAAAAAATGTTACCAGTATGCCACTACTTAGAAACATAGAAGATAGGAGCAGGAGGAGGTCATTTGGCCCTTCGAGCCTGCTCCACCATTCATTAAGATCATGGCTGATCATCCAACTCAATAGCCTAATCCTGCTTTTTTGCCATAACCTTTGATCCCATTTGCCCCAAGTGTTATATCCAGCCACCTCTTGGTTGCGATTCAACTTCCCTGTTGAGTGTCTAAAACTGCATTCCTCTCACGCTTCAGCAGGGAGGAAAGTTAGTTTGAAATCAATGGGTTAAGGCCTCAGACAAAAGAATGCCAAAGAGGAGAGTTTGCTGTTGTTCTTATACTGTAACAACACTTTTATTTACATGGCAGATGTTTGTAGCAAGATGGCTTCAAGGCAAATATCACTGGATTGGACTCAGTGATTCAGTCTCTGAAGGTGACTGGCGCTGGGTGGATGGAACAGATTATACTTCCTCTGTAAAGTGAGTTCCTTTTTCAAGTGCACATTTTGAATAATATCTGAGACATTGAACTGTTAAATGTTTAAACATAATTCATAATGGAAAATATTGTACATTATACTGAATTTAGTGTCCAACGTTTCATTCATTCTGTTCTATTCTCTTTTCTCATTCAGGTTTTGGGATAATAACCAGCCCAATGGTGAAGATGAAAATTGCGTCACAATGTTTATTGAAGGAAAATGGCACGATTGGCCATGCAGTTTCAACCATCTCTTGATATGTGAAAAATCAGCATAATCCTGTTTTCTTTAATGTTACAGTCAGTGGAATGTGAATTGATTTTTAAATGTTCAGTCCATGTACATTGGGCAGACAGCCCTGGAGTAGTATTGGTACGGAGGGTGTGTGTGACCAGGAATCTCTGCTCACCCATCTGTCCTGAACATACTTTACACACTCAGTCCGCGATTCTCTCAAAAGTGCTGAATTGGCGGGAAAACTGTTCTAAATCCCGACTGCTTTTTCAGTTCAGCTTCTCACCTGAATTTCCGCACTCTGTGCACTGCAGAGGTCCCAATTGTGAATATCATTAAAAACCCAGGGGAGCGGGGCCTATTCATGCCAGAGTTTGACAGTTCTGGAACTCTGCGCATGTACAGTGGTCCCGGTCTGTCAGACTCCCCGTTTGCTGGCCAGCTCAATCGCTGGCCAGCCCGGGATCTCCGCAGTGCTGCCCCTACAGCAACCCCCCCACCGCAATCGCAGCCCTCACAACAATTCCTGGGCCAGCCCTGACCCCTGACACAACCCCCCCCCCCCGGCGAGGCAGGTCCCCCCCGACAGATCACACCCCCCAATCGCTGCCCACCCACCATCCCAGACCGATCCTGACTGCAGAGTAGCAGCAGGTCCCCCCACCAATCACCCATAGGCCCCACCCATAATAGGCCCCATCCCCTTGGCACTGCCTGATGGGCAGTGCCAAGGTGCCCCCTGGGCATGGGCACTTTGCCCCTTGGGCAGTGCCAAGGGACACAGGCTGGCACTGCCAGGGTGCCCATGCCCAGGGGGCACCACCCCCCCGCCGTCCGACCTCCTGGTGGCCCCAATTGCCCCCCCTTCATTCTGGTAGAAGTACTGCTGGTGGGGTGGAAGAGTCTATCGGGACAGGCAAGTTCCCGATAATTAGATTAAGAACATGTTTAAAATACATTTAAAACAGATTCAAATGACTTACTTGCCTTCCAGCTTGTTTCCAGCGTGGTCTGACCGGTGACTGATCGCCGGTTCTGGGAGATGCGCATGCGCAAATCCCGGAACAAGGCCGGCGACGCTCATCTCCCACTGCGACCCGCCAGAAAAGTTGTGGGTCGCGATGGGAGAATCGCGGCCTCAGTTTTGTTCCTTTGCTTTACTCCAACAAACCAGAATGATCCTATTGTCCTTTACACTGAAGCAGATCCAATCCTCCAGAGTGTTGAAAGGAACCAATGCAGTGTTTGGACAAATCAGAAAATGCTGCAAAGTTGTAGCAGGTCTGGCAGAAGCTGTGGAGAGAGAAATTGTTTCTCTCTCCACGGATGCTGCCAGATCTGCTGAGACTTTTCCACCATTTTTTGTTTTTCAAATGTCCAGAAAATAGTATTTTGCATTTATTCTAATGTTTGTAGTGTTGTTCCGGAGAGGTCAGCACTGGAACCGCTGCTGTTTGTAATATATATAAATGACTTGGAAGAAAATGTAACTGGTCTGATTAGCAAGTTTGCGGATGATATTAAGATTGCTGGAGTTGCGGATAGTTATGAAGATTGTCAGAGAATACAGCAGGATGTAGATAGACTGGAAAATTGGGCAGAGAGATGGCAGATGGCATTTAATCCAGACAAATGTGAGGTGATGCAGTTTGGTAGATCCAATTCAGGTGGGAGCTAAAAAATAAATGGCAGAACCATCAGGAGCACAGACACACAAAGAGATCTGGGAGTACACATCCATAGACACATCCATAGACAGGAGCATAGACACACAAAGAGATCTGGAAGTACACATCCACAGATCCTAAAAAAGTGGCAGCACAGGTGGAAGAGGTGGTGAAGAAAGCATATGGCAAGCTTGCCTTCATCAGATGGGACATCGAGTATAAAAATTGGCAAACTATATTACAGTTATATAAAACGTTGGTTAGGCCACATTTGGAATACCGTGTCCAATTCTGGTCTCCACACTACCAAAAGGACGTGGAGGCTTTGGAGGGAGTACAGAAAAGGTTTAACAGGATGTTAACTGTTATGGAGAGTATTAGCTATGAGGAGAGATTGAATAAACTGGGATTGTTCTCCCTGGAAAGTCAGAGGCTGAAGGACGACCTGATGGAAGTTTATAAAATCATGAGGGACATAGATAAGATGAACAGTTGGAAGCTTTTTCCCACGGCAGAAATGGCAATTACAAGGGGGCACAAATTTAAGGTAAGCGGTGGGGTGGGGTCAGTAGAAATGTGCGGGTAAGTTTTTTTTATACACAGAGGGTAGTGGGGGCCTGGAATGCACTACCAAGTGAGGCAGTTGAAGCAGACACGTTCACAACATTTAAGTCTTATCTGGATAGTGACATGAACAGGCAGGGAATAGAGGGATACAGGCGGTTGGATAACGTGATCAGTGCTGGCTTGGTGGGCCGAAGGCTCCGTTTCTATGCTGTACTGTTCTTAGTTCTTAAAATCCATGGTGCCTCACACCCCGACACACCCCCAAGTATGAGGATCGGCTGAATGTCCAGATATCAATAAGAATAACAGAATACGTGTACCTCAAGGAAACATTGTTTGCTTGACAGCTCAGGCCCACTGAATTCTGTGATCAATTTCACCATGTTTGTTTGCATAACTCAAGTGGTTTCAAGTATTTGTAGTTTTCAATTTTTGAAACTTTAAAGGGCTTTGGACCCTTATGTCAGCTTGCTGTCCAGATATCAATGGATTAAATTTTTTCAAAGTTTTTTTTAATACATCCCACTTTACACGCAGATGTTCATTGGTTCTAGAAAGTGGACAGTGAACATGGAAGTACCAGAGTTTGGCCTGGGGGCATGAGGGGGTTGGTGGACGGCCAGAATTTGCCATAGGATCATTCGGGACATAGGTGGTGGGTGAAAGCTTATAGCCTGGCATAAAGGACATGAGGGAACAAAGGGCACAGCCTGGCATAGGAGGCATGAGGTGACATGGGAGTGGCTGAAAGGTCAGAGCATGGCATATAGGGCAAGAATGAACGTAGGGGTGGATTGACGGGCAGATCCTGGATGGCGTGTATGAGGGGCCTGAGTGGTTGGGAGAAAGGGCAGAGCTTGCCATGTGGGGCATGAGGATACATAGGGGATGGGTGAGGGAGCAAAGTCTGGCATAGGGGGCACATATGAGGGGACACAGGAAATGTGTGGGAGGTGTAAACTGGCATGGGGGCACAATGGGGACCTTCTGAACTTTGCTTTTAAAAGAGCTTCTTGCGCATACTGGAGTTCATGACTCCTCTAAAGGATGATGAGCCATGACTCTTTCAAAACAGCTCCATGAAAATTGCAGAGAAGTAGGAGGTACGTACCTCAGCAATGGAGCCGGCCAGATCAGGAGTCCAGATGCCGGCTTCTGACAGGAATCAGCAAGCACCCTCTAAAGACACTCACAAATACCACACAGCCAGAATGTGGTCAGGAATTCTGAATCAGGACCCACCAGCCATTTTTAAAAGACTTCCGAGTTAATCCAACTTGGTGACAATCCAGCTCTTTGTCCCTTAGGTCCAGACTCTCCAGCCAGTAGAAACAGCATCTCATACCTATTCTTTCAGGCCCTCTAGGAATTAGAACTTTCATTTCTTTGAATGAGTTGATCTCTCAATTTCCTGAACTCCAGAGGGCATAGGCCTATTCCATTTGTTCCTTCATCATCCTTCAAATATTGTCTCACCAAAGTGCTATATAATTGCAGTAAAACTTGCTCACTCTTGTATTCCAGCGCCCTTGCAATAAAGGCTCCAATACAATTTTGTCTTCTTAATTGCTTGGTATACCTGAATGTTAGATTTCTGTGATTCCTATACAAAGACAGCCAAATTCCTCTGAATACCAATGTGGTTGAGGTGCACAGGAGTCTGACACATTTAAATAATGTTGACAAAGAAAAATTGTTCCATGTGCTCATGTACAAAGACCAGGGGTAGGATTTTCCTCCTCTGCTCTGACCCCGCAACATGTTTTGTGGTGGCTGAGGGGGCATACCAACGGGCAGCAGTGGGATCTTCTGGTCACGCTGTTGTCAATGGGTTTTCCCGCTATTCACACCCTTCGTTGCTGGGAGCGGAGGATCCTGCCGGTGGGAATGGCCTGAAAATTTCTGTCTGGGAGACAGATTTAAGATTTAGGACAAGGAATATGAGGCAGTGGAGCAGAATGAGTAAGGAAGAATACTTTTATGCAGCGACTGGTAAAGACCTAGAATTCATTGTCTATGTGGGTGGTGGAAGAAGGACCAATCAATGATTCCAAAAGGAAATTGGATAGGAAATAAATATGGAGGCCTCTTGGCATATAATGCGGTAATTGGACAGGGAGCTTTGCTTTACAGAAAGCCAGCTTAGACTTGATGGGTCCCATTGTTTCCTTGTGAGCAGAGTGATTCTCTGGAGCAGATTTTCCCTGTCGAGGCAGGTATTTTCCAGAAAAGGCAATCCTCCCTCAGTTTAAATGGCTCCGTTACTCCTAATGTTTGCTCCAGAGTGTAGGGGCAGGATAGAGTTGAGCTCATCAAATCCAGAATCAGGTCTTGGCGGGGAGGAGGAGGAGGGAGGGCAAGTGCCAAAGGTGGGTCACTTAGAAGGCCTGTCTTGCTTTTGTGGAACTTCACCCCAATTGTTTCCAAAGCTCTCGCCCTCTCTACTCACTCCCTATGCCCCCTCATACAGTTCATGAGGCCTTCCATACCCTCATGAATCTTCCAGACCATCTCCATGCCTCTTCATTCTATCTCATACTCCCATTGCTACCTCAATTGTCACTCAGCCAGGATCCACAGCAGGCCTCAGTCAACAAAAATAAATCAGCAACAATCCACTTGGTAGTGAAAAAAACTCCCATTCATGAAAACCCTTCCAAAGCTGGGATTTTCCAGTAGGTAGGAATGGCGGCAAGATTGAAAAACACAGTGGCAGTTCCAAAACAGCTTTCAAGCTGGCAGGGTTTCCTCGCTGGATTCACCCCCCCCCCCCCCCCCCCACCCCCACACCTTTGCCAATAACGCAACGGGGTTCCTGCCCACGCAATAAATACATTTTAATTTTAATATAATTTTCAGGCTTCCCTTTCACATTAGAATTTTCCCTCCCCCGCCGATGTGACACTCGTGATAAAATGGGAATCTGGCGAATGATCCCTGCCAGGGGCACACAGGTATGGTCAGCCCCTAGGGGGAGGGAGGTGGTTAAATCCTGGGACTGCCCAGGCAATGCCTAGGCACTGCCCTGGCACTACCACTTGGCCCTACCTGGATGCTGCCACAGGAGCACTACTAGCAGACTGCTCAGGAAGGCTTCTGTTGGGGAGGTTTGTGGTTGGGGGATTCCCCGTGGGGGAGGGAGTGTGTCTGTGGAAGAGGATAGCCTCAGGGAGCTCCTGTCTGTGGGGGAGTTCCTTGGGGGGGAGTCTCCCATGTCCATGGGGCAGGGGGTGTTCCTGTGTCCATCAGGGGAATCATTTTCTTATTTATTTTTACAATCGGGATACCCTTTTCATTGAAAAGTGAGGTTGCTGGTGGGGCGGGATCATTCAGAGCTGACCTGCCAGCATGACATTGTGGGACCTGCCGCTAGTATTATTTTCAAAGTGTTTAAAAATTCAATGGGAAAAGCCGGCAGCATAAAAAACAATCTTCAATTAAGTCACTACATGAAATACAGTTAATTCTTTGATACACATACTTATGAACATACAAACTAGGAGCATACAAACACACGCAGTTCCATTTTCCAACATACCCCCAATAACCTTCAAGTGGTCAAACAGAATGTAAACTCAACACCCCTGTAGTGAAATAGATGGTTTACAGCTTTTGAAAAGCAGCCAAGCATTTATAACCTCAGTTGCAATAACAGCCCTTGGGAAATTTCAACCCAGAACTCTATTTAAACTACAGAAACTGAGGTATTTTTGTTTTGCACCGACACCAGATTCCTGTCAAAATAGTCGTGCCAAAATTGTGTTTTTAATGGAAATTTAAAAACCTTAAGATCGCGACACTTAAACACATTGGGGTGATCTTACCTTTGCGCCCTGCCGCACGATTGGTGGGGCAAGCCGGTAAGATTGCAGGAGAGAGCTGAGAAATCAGGTTTGCGCCTGATTTTTCACCTCTCGCGATCTGACTGGCACTGGATATCCAGCGCTAAATATATTATTTAAATTTATTTAAATTGTGAATTAAATGTAATTCGTGGGCCTGGGACGGAATCGTCCAGGCACACTTGCCTATGTGGCGTTGCCAGGGAAGATTCTGTCCAGTGAGGATCACGTATGGTCCCCCATCAACGGGGGGGACCGGAGGCCATTGAGGCCCTTTCCCCTGGAGGGGGGGGGGCAAGGGAGTGCCCCCTGGGCACTGCCAGCCTGGCACCCTGGCAGTGCCCATCAGACACCCAGGCAGTACTAAGGAGGTGGGGCCTGAAGGGGGGGCAAGCTGGGAGTGGTCTGTTTGGTGGTGGGGAAGTGCTGCACACTCTTCACAGCGATCAGTTGGGGTGAGGGTGGGTGGCGATCATTCTGGGGGTGGGGGAGGGGGCGGCGGTGGGTAGCTCACAATCATTCTAGATGAGGGGTTCATGATCGGTTGCCAGGTCCCATGGTAGTCGGGGGGGGAGGGCGCTTAGGCCACAGAGGCCAGCTATAGCAATAGAGGTAGTGACAGGCCTCTGCTGCTCTCAGGGCACAAGAACCTACACATGTGCAATGCAGCCCTCTGCTGCTATCAGCTGGCTTTCAAGTTTGGATTTCAGGTTTGTCAAAAAACTTTTGGCAGTGTCAGGTAAGATTTGACTTTTACGTCATCCAGGAAATGGTGCGAATTTCTCCCATTTTCTCATTTGGCACTTAGAATCTTTTTGGTAAGATCGCCTCCACCTTGTCTGCCCTTCAAAAGCGTTTACATCTACTCCATAAACTTACGACTCCAAAACTGCAGATTAAAGTCCCTGGAGCAATAATTATTGGGTCTCTTTGAACTCAAGAAATATAATTTCAAAATTCCCCTGGGTTTCATGCTCCCTTCCATTGCAGGCCAGAATTACACCTGTCTGGTACTTGTTCCCAATACTTGTCATGCTGTCCTAGCAGACATGTCTTGTGTGGACACACTTTCAAACCTGCCGAATTGTAGAGTTTATTCATCTTTATCAGGAATTAATAACTGTTGTTTCTCCACCTGTGTCATTACTCTGCTGTTGTCCGTACTCCTGCTTTTCCTTTCAAAAGAAAAAAGATTTAGGGTGGAATTTTCTGTTTTGGAGACTAAGCCAGGTGGCAGACGGGACAGTTGGCATGATTCCTGTTGCATTGCAAGGTCACATTTTTGTGCCTTCCACTTTTCAGCTCATTAATAATGCACCATTGGGGAGCATATCAAATCTCATAGTGGTGCGGGTACTGATTCATCCGACATAATGTTACATCTTGGGGGCCTGTGCCACCATATTTAAACAGCATCTGCATAGACATTTACTCACTGCAGACCAGGTGTTGTGAAGTGCCATACTATGGTTATAAAGGGGTTCAGCAAGATGTCGATGGGGACTCTTTCCCCAGGCTGTCCAGGGAAGAGGGGAGGTCTTTTTGTGGTTAGCACTGTTGCCTCACAGCGCAAAGAACCTGGGTTTGATTGACCCGGCTTGGATCACTGTGTGGAGTTTGCATGTTCTCCACGTGTCTGCGTGGGTTTCCTCCGGGTGCTCTGGTTTCCTCCCACAGTCCGAAAGACAACTATCGGCCATGCTAAATTCTCCCTCAGTGTGCCTTGGCAGGTGCCGGAGTGTGGCGACTAGGGGATTTTCACAGTATTAATATAAGCCTACTTGTGACACGAATAAATAAACTTTAAATTGTACTTCTGAGGGATGGGAGCAGGATGTCCATCCATATGATCTGGAAGGGAGTTCTCAGGGAAGTCAGCAATTATGGGAAGCAAAAAAGAATCTTCCTGTAGGACAGGAAGTGAATGAATGACCTGATGCATTCCACCAGGGTATGTGAACTTTCTACTCACTCCAAACTCTCAT
>NW_027591741.1:0-25000 GCF_964213995.1 Mustelus asterias
CTCAATGGGCTGCACACCAAACCTTACCGGCACTTCCCCCTTTACCACTGCATTCGCCCATCCAGAATCGGCGTGAAACAGGCATGCTCCACAAAAGTCCGATTCGGGCGCTCCAGTTAGTGAGGAGGTAACTGCCGACCGTCCAACAGCTCTCTGCTTGAGATTGGTGGGGGGAGTCCGCTGCCACTCTGTCTGAGGTCAGTGAGCAGGAAGGGGGGTCCGCTGCCACTCTGCCTGAGGTCAGTGAGCAGGAAGGGGGGGGGGTCCGCTGCCACTCTGTCTGAGGTCAGTGAGCGGGAAGGGGAGTCCGCTGCCACTCTGCTGAGGTCAGTGAGCAGGAAGGGGGGGGTCCGCTGCCACTCTGCCTGAGGTCAGTGAGCGGGAAGGGGGGGGTCCGCTGCCACTCTGCCTGAGGTCAGTGAGCGGGAAGGGGGGGTCCGCTGCCACTCTGCCTGAGGTCAGTGAGCAGGAAGGGGGGGTCCGCTGCCACTCTGACTGAGGTCAGTGAGCAGGAAGGGGGGGGTCCGCTGCCACTCTGCCTGAGGTCAGTGAGCAGGAAGGGGGGGGGTCCGCTGCCACTCTGCCTGAGGTCAGTGAGCGGGAAGGGGGGTCTGCTGCCACTCTGTCTGAGGTCAGTGAGCAGGAAGGGGGGGGTCCGCTGCCACTCTGCCTGAGGTCAGTGAGCGGGAAGGGGGGGGTCCGCTGCCACTCTGCCTGAGGTCAGTGAGCGGGAAGGGGGGGTCCGCTGCCACTCTGCCTGAGGTCAGTGAGCAGGAAGGGGGGGTCCGCTGCCACTCTGACTGAGGTCAGTGAGCAGGAAGGGGGGGGTCCGCAGCCACTCTGACTGAGGTCAGTGAGCAGGAAGGGGGGGGTCCGCTGCCACTCTGACTGAGGTCAGTGAGCGGGAAGGGGGGTCCGCTGCCACTCTGACTGAGGTCAGTGAGCAGGAAGGGGGGGTCCGCTGCCACTCTGCCTGAGGTCAGTGAGCGGGAAGGGGGGGTCCGCTGCCACTCTGACTGAGGTCAGTGAGCGGGAAGGGGGGTCCGCTGCCACTCTGACTGAGGTCAGTGAGCAGGAAGGGGGGGTCCGCCGCCACTCTGACTGAGGTCAGTGAGCGGGAAGGGGGGTCCGCTGCCACTCTGACTGAGGTCAGTGAGTGGGAAGGGGGGGTCTGCTGCCACTCTGCCTGAGGTCAGTGAGGGGGGGAGGTGGGAAGGGGCCCACGATGGGTCTGCGTAGCGGAGGGGGTGGGGGGGATAAGGGGGTCAGTAATGTTGTGGGGGTGGGGCAATGTCTGTGGGGGCCAGGGGGAGGCATTATCCGGCCCAGGAGCGATGTGGCAGGGGAGCCGCATTCTATCTTTCTTTTTCTGCGCATGCGCAGTTGGAGGCGTCGATCGGAGCTGCAGGATTTCGGGCGCGTAAAGCCCCGCCCACAGGCTTCTACAGCACGATTCGGAATCGCTGATATTTTCTCAGGCTGAGTGTGTATGAGGGTGCCTGGGAACGGGTCTGAAAGTCGGATTTGAAACCAGCTTCAAGTCCGCCCAAAGCGCTTCGAATCAAAATGGTAAAATAGGGCCCTTAGGGTCAATTTAGCACGGCCAATCAACCTGACCCGCACATCTTTGGACTGTGGGAGGAAACGGGAGCACCCGGAGGAAACCCACGCAGACATGGGGAGAATGTGCAGACTCCGCACAGACAGTGACCCGAGCCGGGAATCGAACCCGGGTTCCTGGCGCTGTGAGGCAGCAGTGCTAACCACAGTGCCACTTGCAATCACAATTTCTTCTGGAAATCACAAAGCTGAGAAAATGGGCCCGTCTTCAGGAAGTAATCATCACGTAACGTGCATGATTTAGAACACATTGACCAGAATCCTAATACATTCAATAGCACAACTTTAACCTAGCGGACATGAAGAATTTTAGGTCACTGTAAATGAGGAGAAACTGAAGGGCCGATGACCGGGGTCGAGGGGGCACAGTGGGGGAGGGGGGTCACACAGATTTATGGCGATTGAAGCATAAGAACGAAGGACAACATGTGGAAATGGTGGTTAGCGCTGCTGCCTCACAGCCTCAGGGACCCGGGTTCAATTCTGGTCTCAGGTGGCTGTCTGTCTGGAGTCTGCAGTTCTCCCCGTGTCTGCGTGGGTTTCCTCCGGGTGCTCCGGTTTCCTCCCACAGTCCAAAGATGTGCAGGTTATGTGGATTGGCCATGGTAAATTTTCCCTTAGTGTCCCAAGATGTGTGAGTTAGGTGGATTGGCCATGCTAAATTGTCCCTTAGTGTCCAAAGATGTGCAGGTTTGGTGGATTGGCCATGGCAAATTTTCCCTTAGTGTCCCAAGATGTGTGAGTTAGGTGGATTGGCCATGCTAAATTGCCCCTTAGTGTCCAAAGATGTGCAGGTTAGGTGGATTGGCCATGCTAAATTGCCGCTTAGTGTCCAAAGGTGTGTAGCTTAGGTGGATTGGCCATGCTAAATTGCCCCTTAGGGTCCAAAGGTGTGTAGGTTAGGTGGATTGGCCATGCTAAATTGCCGCTTAGTGTCCAAAGATCTGCAGGTTAGGTGGATTGGCCATGCTAAAGTGCCGCTTAGTGTCCAAAGGTGTGTAGGTTAGGTGGATTGGCCATGCTAAATTGCCGCTTAGTGTCCAAAGATCTGCAGGTTAGGTGGATTGGCCATGCTAAATTGCCCCTTAGGGTCCAAAGATATGTAAGTTAGGTGGATTAGCCATGCTAAATTGCCCCTTGGTGTCCAAAGATGTACGGGTTAGGTTGAGTGGCCATGCTAAATTGCCCTTTTGGTGTCCAAACATGTGTAGGTTAGGTGGATTGGCCATGCTAAATTGCCCCTCAGTGTCCAAAGAAGTGCAGGTTAGATGGATTGGCCATGCTAAATTGCCCCTTAGTGTCCAAAGATGTGCAGGTTAGGTGGATTGGCCATGCTAAAGTGCCCCCTTAGTGTGAGGGGGATTAGTGGGTTAAATACGTGGTGTTATGGGGATAGGACCTGGGTGGGAATGTTGTCGGGATGTTGCAGGGATTCTATGCTCGAGGGAAAATCATTTCTGTGTTACATGAGATCGGGATTTGGAACATACTGCCCGATAGGGCGATGGATATCGATTTAACAATAGCCTTTCGAAGGGGCTTGAATAATTACCTCAAGGAGAACAAAGTCTGGGGAGAGAGGCCTGGGGCTGACTGGAACGCTCTTCGAAAAGGGCGGCAGGAACTGGATGGGCAGAAAGGTCTCCCTCCGCGCTGTTCGGGTCTCTGGTTCAATGAGGCTAGCCAGGGTTGAGGCCCGTATGAACAAGCAGGTGAGAAACTCTGCAGGCAAAGACATTGGCCGCCTAGCTTCCCCTGTGAGCCTTATCACTGGCCAATCTAATTGGGCTGGGGTAATGGAGCAGTGCAGCATATTTTCTTTGAATTGTGTGGTTTGAAGGAACTGCTTCATCTATTAAAGTGTCTTCCAGGAACAGATAGTATCAAAATACTGAGAAACACTGCGAAAGGTACACTGCGGTGAGATGTGGCCTAGTTTTCTCATCAGAACAATAATGAAAACTCATAGGATCGAGAATGAGAAGCTCAGAGCCCCGTTTGGCAGGCAGATGTGAGTCAAAGGTGAAATAGTAACTTTCGCAGGCCGGAGTGTTGCTTTGGAGTGACCCCAGAAGGGTCACCCAGCCAGTTCTTGTCTGCTCTGCAACTCTCTGTTTGTCTTCCAGATTTGTTGTGGTCATTCATAGAGCCATAGATGTTTACAGCATGGAAACAGGTCCTTCGGCCTAACTTGTCTGTGCCGCCCTTTTTTTTAAACCCTGAAGTTAGTCCCAATTGCCCGCATTTGGCCCATATCCCTCTATACCCAGCCTACCCATGTAACTGTCTAAATACGTTTTAAAAGACAAAATTGTACCCGCCTCTACTACTACCTCTGGCAGCTCGTTCCAGACACTCACCACCCTCTGTGTGAAAAAATTGCCCCTCTGGACACTTTTGTATCTCTCCCCTCTCACCTTAAACCTATGCCCTCTAGTTTTAGACTCCCCTACCTTTGGAAAAAGATATTGACTATCTAGCTGATCTGTGCCCCTCATTATTTTATAGACCTCTATAAGATCACCCCTCAGCCTTCTACGCTCCAGAGAAAAAAGTCCCAGTCTATCCAGCCTCTCCTTATAACTAAAACCATCAAGTCCCGATAGCATCCTAGTAAATTCCTTTTGCTTCGCCAAGGCAAAAGTGAAAGATGCCTCCTCCCCAGTCCTCCCCACCCCCTGTATCCCGCTGCGTGGGTGCGCGCAGGCCTGGGAGGTTTGATTCATGGTCTGCGGGCTCAGTCAAGGCCTAGGCACCTCGGCGAGAGGCTCAGGTCAAGCCCGTTTCCTTTGCCAGGTTGGAGGCCTTGTGAGGAAGCCAAACTGATGTAGGCCGCAAATTGTGCAACAGTGAGAGTTAACGAAGACCATGAGGCTTGCCGTGGTCCAATCACCTGCTCTAAGTCAGGGACCAAGTATGGCCGCTTAGATCATGGAAGCCCGACAGTTGAGAAGGACTCCATTCGGCCCATCGACAACAATCCCACCCAGGCCCTACCCCGTGACCCCACGTGTTTACGCTGCTAATCCCCCTGACACTAAGGGGCAATTTAGCATGGCAAATCCAGCTAACCCGCACATCTTTGGAGTGTGGGAGGAAACTAGAGCACCCGGAGGAAACCCACACAGACTCCTCACAGACAAGTGACCCAAGGCCAGAATCGAACCCGGGTCCCTGGCGCTGTGAAGCAGCAGTGCGAACCACTGTGCCACCGTGCCACCCTTAATACCAAAGGTTTCTGATGTGAACCAGACTGATCTCCAGAAAAAGCCACAGACTTCAATATTGGAGAGGAGGAAGACATTTATTGAACATCCATGGACTTTTGTCCTCCCATTTAATTCCCCTCATATTTTTGGCCTGAGTCTGATTCAAGTTAAGTATTTAAACTGTTAGATGTGGGATTGCTGACAATTGGAATAGCACCAGTCCACTTGAAATAGTCAAGGATTATTCGTTGTAATTCTGCCGCTAACATTCACTGAACTCATGTTGCTTCCAGAAAGATCCGTTAATGACGCCCACCATTTGAACAAGATGGCCGTCCTCGGTGCCACTTTGTTTGACACAGCAGAGGATCATCCTTTGCCATCATTTCGGGGAGATGGCATTTTGTGCCCTGAGATCCTGTCGTCATGGCAATGGAGAATTGAAGATAGACCAAATGCCACTGGGGCAACAGGGCACAGCGGGTTGAAGCAAGAGTTTCTCCACGGGGACATGGTGGCTTAGTGGTATTATCGGGTAATCCAGAGATGCAGGGGTAACGCTCTGGGCACCCGGGTTCGAATCCCACCATGGCAGATGGTGAAATAAAAATCAAAGGTCTGCTGATGATCATGAAACCGGTGTCGATTGTCGTAAAAACCCATCTAATTCACTAATGTCCTTTAGGGAAGGAAATCTGCCTTCCTTACCCGGTCTGGCCTACATGTGAGTCCAGTGGCACAGCAAGTGCCCTCTGAAATGGAGGGTGATTAGTGACAGGCAATAAATGCTGGCTGAGCCAGCAACGCCCATGTCCCGTAAAATGAATCAAAAAAATAAATAAAAATCACCTCTCATAAAACTCTGGGCCACTTTCAGAAGAGTGTTGACTGACTATATAATCCGTGACTTTGTATGGCATCAAAATAGGGAGAATTCCTTCCAACACAAACCCTGACAGTCAACATTAAAGAAATGAAAAATATTATTTCCTTTTTTTATTCATTCGTAGGACACGGGCGTCACTGGCTGGGCCAGCATTTATTGCCCATCCCTAGTTGTCCTTGGAGGGCAGTTGAGAGTCAACCACACTGCTGTGGCTCTGGAGTCACATGTAGGCCAGACCCAGGTGAGGACGGCAGATTTCCTTCCCTAAAGGAACAGTAGTGACCCAGATGGGTTTTTCTGACAATTCACAATGGACATCAGTAGATTCTTAATTCCAGATTTTTAAAATTGAATTCAAATTCCACCATCTGCCGTGGTGGGATTCGAACCCAGGTTCCCCAGAGCATTAGCGGAGTTTCTGGATTAATAGTCTGGCGATAATATCACTCGACCATTGCCTCCCCTAATAAAATCACGGATGAGTACTGAAAATCTTTTCGAATTGAAAGATATTGGCTGGAATTCTCTGGCCCATCACACCGGCGGGATTCTCCAGTCCTGCTGCAGAGAATGAAGATTTGGCTGAGTACCAAATACGCCGTCCTCACTGGCAGTGGCAGTGGGGCGTGAATGGCCGGAGAATTCCGTGGATTATTTAGAATAGAAATGGAAATACATTGTTGATAGAAAGTCTACCATTCATTCTAAGTGGTTTAAGTAAAATAATTCAATCATTCAATATTTTTACACGCAATTCATTCTTCGCTATTCGTACTGCTTAATCCAAATTATTGGATAATTCGATGGGCTGCATTGGTGGCACAGTGGTTCACACTGCTGCTAGGGACCCAGGTTTGATTCCCGGCTTGGGTCACTGTCTGTGTGGAGTCTGCACATTCTCCCCGTGACTGCGTGGGTTTCCTCCGGATGCTCCGGTTTCCTCCCACACTCCAAAGATGTGTGGGTTAGGTGGATTGGCCATGCTAAATTACCCCTTGGTGTCAGGGTGACTAGCTAGGGTAAATGCATGGGGCTATGGGGATGGGGCCTGGGTGGGATTGTGGTCGGTGCAGACTCGATGGGCCGAGTGGCCTCCTTTTGCACTGTAGGGATCCTACGATTTTAGCTCCATAATTGCTGCCTCAAATATACACTAAGAATGTTCACCAGTGCGTTTCAATAATTATAATTAAGAAAGCAGACATTTTGTTTTGTCTCATTGGGTTATGGGATGTGGGCGTCACTGGCTGGGCTGGCATTTGTTGTCCATCCCTAATTGTCCTTGAACTGAGAGGCTCGCTAGGCCCATTTCAGAGGGCAGTTAAGAGTCAACCATGTTGCCGTGGCTCTGGAGTCACATGTAGGCCAGATCGGGTAAGGGCGGCAGATTTCCTTCCGTAAAGGAACATTAGTGACCCAGATGGGTTTTTCTTCAACAATGGAAGATAATCCTTAGACTTTTAATTCCAGGTTTTTGTTGAATTTGAACTGCTGCCCCGGGTCTCTCGATTACTGGTCTGGTGACAATATTGCAACACCACCGACTCACCGCCTAAACTTAGCAACTTTGACCTTTGCAGTCTAAGTCGCCTTACATTTAATTTGATGGAGAAAAAGCCACAGGCTCAGTGACACAGACATGTCCTCCCAGCATCCGTGACACCAGTTCACCTCACGCTGCAGAACGGAATCTGCGTTTCGAATCCTCCCGCATTCCAACGAGCTCTTCCTCAGTGGATTAGCCTCGATTGGTTTGCGCTTGCTGCCATTTGGTGTAAAATTAAAGCCTTTTCTTTCTCAAAAACGTCTCGGGAGGGAGGGAAGTAAGAGACTAATTTTTCTGGTCTGGAACTAATCGACCACCAGTGCAGCCTGCGGCCTACAGAGTGGTGAGAGGTAGCAGAGAAAACAGGATGTGGGTGTTTAACCAGAACTATTAACAATTAACACAATTCTAATGTTCAGTGTATATAATCCCTCTCCATTTGCAAAGCTGCAGGGGAGTTTGCCTCGAAGGGCAAATAGTCCTTGTATTTTGTTAATTCAGATAGTGCAGAGCCAGCAACGCAGAGCACGCGATTCCGTTCTGTGATCTAAATGGCCCTGTTTGTCACATTTCGAGCCCTTCGCATTGCGACACGTACTGAATGAGACGTCAGCGCTAAAATATCTGACCAGGGATCAGCACCGCCGCCTTCCCCGGGACCCGGGTTCGAATCCCGGCTCGGGTCACTGTCTGTGCGGAGTCTGCACCTTCTCCCCGTGTCTGCGTGGGTTTCCTCCGGGTGCTCCGGTTTTCTCCCACGGTCCGAAAGACGTGCTGGTTAGGGTGCTAAATTCTCCCTCAGTGTTACCCGAACAGGCGTGTGGCGACTAGGGGAGTTTTCACAGTAACTTCATTGCAGTGTTAATGTAAGCCGACTTGTGACACTAATAAATAAACTTTAAAACTACAAACATTTAAACCATGCAATGCGTCACAGAAAAAGCCCTCTGCTGCCCAGTTTGCGACTGGCTGCCTCAGCTTTGCCTCTCCAAAGAAACCAGGAATCTTCTGGTCTTTTGGGATCGAGGAATTTGTACTGGGGGGGAGGGGGCGAGGGGGTGGTCAAAGTTTTAAAGTTTATTTACTAGTGTCACAAGTAAGCTTACATTAACACTGCAATGAAGTTACTGTAAAAACCCCCTAGTCGCCACACTCCGGTGCCTGTTCGGGTAACACTGAGGGAGGATTTAGCACGGCCAATGCACCCTAACCAGCACGTCTTTCGGACTGTGGGAGGAAACCGGAGCACCCGGAGGAAACCCACGCAGACACGGGGAGAACATGCAGACTCCGCACAGACAGTGACCCGAGCCGGGAATCGAACCCGGGTCCCTGGCGCTGTGAGGCAGCAGGGCTAACCCACTGTGCCACCGCGCCACGCTAACCCACTGTGCCACCGCGCCGCTCCAAAGTCTCCTCAGGCCTGCCGACCTCACAAGAGACATGTTTGCGGATGCGACTTGATTTGCGAAACTGGTGGCTGCTGGATATGACCAGATAAAGCTTGCGTATCGGCTGCTGTGGGGGGGGGGGGGGGGGGGGGGGGGTGGCGGGGGGAGAGGACTCTGTGACTCATTCAAAAACCACAAATAGCACCACGAGAAATAGGCAGGCAGCCGTCCCAGATTCCTGGAATTGGGATTACGTGAAGACTTCCCTTCCTGTAGATTTCTCAGAAGCATCTGAATTAATGAGAGCCAATTTTGTTCCAAATATCGAGATTAACCCTTCGATGTCGAACCCACTGAACGTTCTCATTGGTTTATGATTTATTTTTCTCTCTCGCCTCAATGTTTTTTATCGTGAGCACAGAATTGAGGCCAGAGGCTGGGTTCGAATTGGCGTCAAATAGCCCGGCGGTTGGGGGCGGGGGGGGGGGGGGGGGGGGGGGGGGGGCGGTGGGAGGGGGATCGTCCAGGCCTGACCCTCTCTCCCCCACCACCCCTCGCTGAGCGATACACTCACCTGAACTCCTCTGATGCAGAGGAGGTTTACAAGAATGTTGCCTGAGCTGGAAAAGTGTAGCTTCGAGGAGAGATTGGATAGGTTGGGGTGACTTTCCTTGGAACAAAGAAGGCTGAGGGGGGTGGTTTGATAGAGGTGTGCAAAATTATCGGGGAAGAGAGAGAGTGGACAGGGTAAAACACGGTAGCACAGTGGTTAGCACTGCTGCTTCTCAGCTCCAGGGTCCCGGGTTCGATTCCCGGCTTGGGTCACTGTCTGTGTGGAGTTTGCACATTCTCCTCGTGTCTGCGTGGGTTTCCTCCGGGTGCTCCGGTTTCCTCCCACAGTCCAAAGATGTGTGGGTTAGGTTGATTGGCCAGGTTAAAAATTGTCCCTTAGAGTCCTGAGATGCGTAGGTTAGAGGGATTAGTGGGTAAATATCATAGAATCATAGAAACCCTACAGTGCAGAAGGAGGCCATTCGGCCCATCGAGTCTGCACCGACCACAATCCCACCCATGCCCTACCCCCACATATTTTACCTGCTAATCCCTCTAACCTACGCATCTCAGGACTCTAAGGGGCAATTTCTAACCTGGCCAATCAACCTAACCCGCACATCTTTGGACTGTGGGAGGAAACCGGAGCACCTGGAGGAAACCCACGCAGACACGAGGAGAATGTGCAAACTCCACACAGACAGTGACCCGAGCCGGGAATCGAACCCAGGACCCTGGAGCTGTGAAGCAGCAGTGCTAACCACTGTGCTACCGTGCCGCCCTAAATATGTGGGGGTAGGGCCTGGCTGGGATTGTGGTCGGTGCAGACTCGATGGGCCGAATGGCCTCCTTCTGCACTGTAGGGTTTCTATGATGATTCTATGAAAACTGTTTCTCTTGGTGGAAAATTCTAGAACCAGTGCACAGAGATTCAGGATAAGTGGCAGTAGGTGTAGAGGGGACATGAGGAGGAACTTTTTTTCTGCAGAGGGTGGTGGGTGTCTAGAATTCGCTGCCCAAGTTGGTGGTGGAGGCAGAGGCTGTAAACTCTTTTAAAATGTACCTGGATCTGCACCTTAAGTGCTGTAAGCTACAGGGCTATGGGGCCGGGCGCAGGAAGGTGGGATTAGAAAGGGCACTTGGGTGTCCTCGGGGCTGGCATGGAGCATGATGGACTGAATGGCCTCCTTTTGTGCTGTAACGTTTCCACGGGTGGGTTCTGCTCGCCAGGTCCATGCCGTGGGAGCCCTGCTGTAATTCCTATCGGAGTGAATGAATTATGTGATGTCGTGTGGGGGGGGGAGGCGGGGGAATTATCTTTCAGAGGGGCCTGATAATGAGATGTAAGTTTATTCTGATGAACTTGTCGATATTGAACACTGGGATTCCTGTCCCTTGGCAGAGGACAGGGACAATTGTAATGGGAAATCGTCCCATTTCGGGCCTCTTGCGATACTTTGCGTCCAGACACCGCCATTCACGCCCGCGGCGATCGGGAGCGCAAACACCTGACCTCTGCTTCCACCGCCTATAGAGGAAGAAAGTTCCAGAGATTCACCACCCTCTGGGAGAAAAAAAATTCCCCCCATCTCCGTCTTAAAGGGGAAACACCTTGGCCGGAATCTACAGACCGTTCAGGTAGGGCGGGATCCTCCAGTCCTGCCGACAGCAACCCCCACCCCCCTTACGGGTTACACGGCAGCGAGAATTCCATCCAATATGAAACCCCGTTGGCAATGGTGGGCACAGAAGATCCCACTGCTGATCAATAGGGCAGGTTGGGGGGTGGGGGGGCGGGGCGGGGGGGGCATCTCTGCTGCCGCGAAACATGCTTCAGGTTGCCTGGAAAATCCATAGAATCCCGACAGTGCAGAAGGAGGCCATTCGGCCTACCAAACCCGCACCAACAACCATCCCACCCAGGCCCTATTCCCGTAACCCCACATATTTACCCCACTAATCCCTCTAATATACACATCCCGGGACACTAAGGGGCAATTTAGCACGGCCAATCAACCTAACTCGCACACCTTTGGACTGTGAGAGGAAACCGGAGCGCCCGGAGGAAACCCATGCAGACACGGGGAGAACGTGCAGACTCCGCACAGACAGTGACCCAAGCCTGGAATCGAACCCGGGTCCCTGGCGCTGTGAGGCAGCAGTGCTAACCACTGTGGCACCGTGCCGCCCAACTTCAGGTTGCGTAGAAAATCCCACCCCTTATTTGTAAATGGCGATGCCTCGTTCTGGATTCTCCCACCAGAGGGGTGGGATTTTCCAGCCGAGTCATTGGCCGGGATCACCGCGGATGGGGGTGGGAAAATTCGCAGTCAACGGCTCTGCCCAATTTTTCCAGCTCCGCCCATGACAATGGAGCTCGCCCACACTGAGGGACGGAAAATCCCAGCCGCGGAAATATCGCACTGGAGTTTTCCGGCCACAAGCGCCCCAAGATCGGAAATTCCCACCCGAGCTCGACGGATCTTTACACGGTCTTCCAAATTCTTTCCAGACTCCCGGCCATTCCTGGTGTTGGTCTGGGAAACCTCGGAGCTGTGGTTTTGCCGTGGCCTCTGAGCCATTTCAATTGGGTCTCTTTCTATCCATTTGCCGAGGGCCGGATGAAAGAAAAATCATCCTCCCAACTCACCTGACAGATTGAGTGAAGGATGGTGAAATGCTGCAACGGAGGGGGAGGCAGGGAAGGGAGGGAAGGAGGGAGAGACAGAGGGAGGGATGGAAGAACAGAGGGAGGGAAAGACAGACGGAGGGAGGGAGGGACGGAGAATCAGAGGGAGGGAGAGACAGACGGAGGGAGGGACGGAGAGGCAGAGGGAGGGAGAGACAGAGGGAGGAGGGACAGAGGGAGGGATGGAAGAACAGAGGGAGAGAGAGACAGATGGAGGGAGGGAAGGGGAGGCAGAGGGAGGGAGAGACAGAGGGAGGGAGAGACAGAGGGAGGGAGGGAGGGAGGAAGAGAGGGAGGGAAGGAGAGAGAGAGGGAGGGAGGGAGAGAGGGAGGGAGGGAAGGAGAGACAGAGGGAAAGATAGACAGAGGGAGGGAGAGACAGTGGGATGGAGGTTCAGAGAGAGGGAAAGACAGAGGGAGGGAGAGACAGAGGGAGGGAGAGACAGAGGGAGGGAGATACAGAGGGAGGGAGGGAGAGACAGAGGGAGGGAGGGAGGAAGAGAGGGAGGGAAGGAGAGAGGGAGGGAAAGAGAGAGAGAGGGAGGGAAGGAGAGACAGAGGGAAAGATAGAGGGAGGGAGGGAGAGACAGTGGGATGGAGGGACAGAGAGAGGGAAAGACAGGGGGAGGGAGAGACGGAGGGAGGGAGGGAGAGAGAGACAGAGGGAGGGAGAGACAGAGGGAGGGAGGGACAGAGGGAGGGAGGGAGTGAGAGACAGAGGGAGGGAGCGAGAGACAGTGGGAGGGAGGGAGACAAGGAGGGAGAGACAGAGGGAGGGAGGGAATGGAGGGGGAGAGAGAGAGAGACAGAGGGAAGGAGAGACAGAGGGAGCGAGGGAGGACGGGAAATAGGGAGGGAGAGAGGGAGGGAGAGACAGAGGGAGGGGGGAGGGAGGGAGAGACTGAGGGGGGGACGGAGGGAGAGACAGAGGGAGGTAGGGAGGGAGGGAGAGACCAAGGAAGGGAGGGAGAGACAGAGGGAGGGAGGGACAGAGGGAGGGAGGGAGTGAGAGACAGAGGGAGGGAGGGAGAGACAGTGGGAGGGAGGGAGACAGGGAGGGAGAGACAGAGGGAGGGAGAGACAGAGGGAGGGAGGGACAGAGGGAGGGAGGGAGGGAGTGAGAGACAGAGGGAGGGAGGGAGAGACAGTGGGAGGGAGGGAGACAGGGAGGGAGAGACAGAGGGAGGGAGGGAATGGAGGGGGAGAGAGAGAGAGACAGAGGGAAGGAGAGACAGAGGGAGCGAGGGAGGACGGGAAATAGGGAGGGAGAGAGGGAGGGAGAGACAGAGGGAGGGGGGAGGGAGGGAGAGACTGAGGGGGGGACGGAGGGAGAGACAGAGGGAGGTAGGGAGGGAGGGAGAGACCAAGGAAGGGAGGGAGAGACAGAGGGAGGGAGAGACAGAGGGAGGGAGAGAAGGTGGGAAGGAGGACAGAAGGGAGGAAGGGAGAGAGGGAGGGAGGGGAGGGGAATGAAGGATGAAAGAAGGAAGAAGGACGGGAGGGAGAGAGAGAGAGGAAAGACGGAGGGAAGAGGGAGGGTGGGTGGGAGGATGGACGGATGGATGGGAAGGACGGCTGCAGGGGGCGGAGTCGGTTTACTCAGTTGCCTGGATGGCTGGTTCTTCGTGCGGAGCAACACCAACAGCGTGGGTTCAATTCCCGTAGCGGCTGAGGTGATTCATGAAGGCCCCGCCTTCTCAACCTTGTCCCTCCCCTGAGGTGTGGTGACCCTCAGGTTAAATCACCCCAGTCTGCTCCGTCCCCCTCAAAGGAGAGAGCTGCCTATGGTCACCTGGGACTGTGGCAGCTTTACCTTTATCATAACAAGGAGGCGAGGCTGAGGGGAAGTTGGGGAGGGGTGGCGGTGTGGGTGGGGAGGGGGGATGTGGGTGGGGAGGGGGGTTGTGGGTGGGGAGGGGGGTTTCTGGGTGGGGAGGGGGCTGTGGGTGGGGAGGGGGGGTTTGTGGGTGGGGACGGGGGTTGTGGGTGGGGAATGGGGGGGATGCGGATGGGGAGGGGGTTTGTGGGTGGGGAGGGGGGTTGTGGGTGGGGAGGGGGGGGGGATTGGGGGGGTGGGGAGTGGTCGGGAAGGTGGATTTGAAGCCACTATCAGCTCAACCTTCCGGAGGGTGGCACGGTGACACAGTGGTTAGCACAGCTACCTCACAGCGCCAGGGACCTGGGTTCGATTCCCAGCTTGGGTCACTGTCTGTGTGGAGTCTGCACATTCTCCCCGTGTCTGCGTGGGTTTCCTCCGGGTGCTCCGGTTTCCTCCCACACTTCAAAGATGTGCTGGTTAGGTTGATTGGCCGTGCTAAATTGCCCCTTAGTGTCAGGGGGATTAGCAGGGTAAATACGTGGGTTTATGGGGATAGGGCCTGGGTGGGATGTAGAATCATAGAATACTACAGTGCAGAAACAGGCCATTCGGCCCATCGGGTCTGCACCGACCACAATCCCACCCAGGCCCTTTCCCCATAATCCCGTGTATTTACCCTAGCTAGTCCCCCTGACACTAAGGGCCATTTAGCATGGCCAATCAACCTAACCAGCAAGTCTTTCGGACTGCGGGAGGAAACCAGAGCACCCGGAGGAAACCCACGCAGACACGGGGAGAATGTACAAACTCCACACAGACAGTGACCCAAGCTGGGAATCGAACTTGGGTCCCTGGCACTGTGAGACAGCAGTGCTAACCACTGCGCCACCGTGCCGCCCGTGCAGGCTCGATGGGCCAAATGGCCTCCTTCTACACTGTAGGAATTCAAGCCTTGCGGCCAGACAGGAAGGCCTCATCACGGGAGCGAACTGCCTATGATTTTACCCACTGCCTGTCATGATCTTAGGGGATAGCAGAGCAGGCCCGAGGGGCTGAACGGCCTTACTCCCTAATTCACATGTTCCTCAGCTCAGACCCGGGCAGAGTCAGGCCTACTGAAAACAGGAGGGGAACGTTCGACAGACACTTTCTCTCAGGAGACGGTGTACAGGAATTTAGTTCCCAGCATTCCTGCGGAGGAAACAGAGCGTCATTGCGAGAAGTAAAACCCAGAATATCGAACAGTTCTTCCTTATCTCTCTGTCAACGTTGAGTTGTTTCGTCAATATGCCCAAAGGGATGCAGTGTTTGACAACATCCCTGGCTCAGCTGGCCTGACATGCCACATGAGTACAGATAGGGAGCAGCTGGTCCCGCCTGATAATGTTCTTAATCTATCCCAGTCTCCGAACAGCAGCGAGAATCTGCAGCGGCCCAGAGTAAGCTGCCGTCCCTCATCGCTATACCAGTCTGCCTCTCTGGCCCAGTCTCACAGCCTTAGACTGCGGATTGAAGCAGAGAGATCCTGGGGCTGGGGCAGTAAGTGGGCCATAAAAACTTGCGCTTATATCGTGAAAATATAAAGTAAAAAGCTTATTTATTAGTCTTGCAAGCAAGGCTTACATTAACACTGCAATGAAGTTACTGTGAAATTCCCCTGTCGCCACAGTCCAGCGCCTGTTTGGGTCAATGCACCCTAACCGGCACGGCTTTCAGACTGTGGGAGGAAACCGGAGCATCCGAAGGAAACCCATGCAGACACGGGGAGAATGTGCAAACTCCACACAGACCCAAGCCGGGAATCGAGCCCGGGTCCCTGGCGCTGTGAGGCAGCAGTGCTGACCACTGTGCCACCATGCTGCCCCATATCACAAGGCAATTCGTAGGGTCCCCCTCCCCGCCCACCCCTCTAGAACAAGGCCCGGGCAAGGTGAGTGATCTCAAACAGTGTTAAGGAGCAGAGAGAGGTGACTTTATTTTTCAACCACCGCCCACTATTAAACTGAGGCAGTCGGGTTAGGAATAGTTAACATTGCTGCCAGGGATCCGGGTTTGATTCCCGGCTTGGGTCACTGTCTGTGCGGAGTCTGCACGTTCTCCCCGTGTCTGCGTGCGTTTCTTCCGGGTGCTCCGGTTTCCTCCCACAATCTGAAAGACATGCTGGTTAGGGTGCATTGGCCGTGCTAAATTCTCCCTCAGTGTTGCCCGAATGGGAGTGTGGCGACTAGGAGGATTTTCACAGTAACTTCATTGCGGTGTTAATGTAAGTCTACTTGTGACAGTAATAAGGAACCAATTACAAGAGAATTAATTGATTGTGTAGGACCCCTCCCTGAAACAAAAAGTGGGAATCAATATCTACTGACTACAATGGATGTCTACGAGGTTTCCAGAGGCCATTCCGTTATGGAATATTACACTAAAAGGATTGTAGAGGAGTTACTTCAATTCTTTTTACCAGATATAGACATCCCACAGAAATACAATCAGATCAAGGATGGAATATTACATCAAAATGTTCAATGAGGTCACGGATAGTGACTCAGGCGTGATGTTTGGCCTCAGGTGCAGAATCTCAGTTGGTCACAAGTCTGGGCCCAGCAGCCTCAGGATTGGATGTTGGGGATCGATTGGGAAACACATCAAACCCTGAGAGCGAGTGTGAAATTGCCTCCTATTTCTGCACTCTGTCGATGCACACTCACTCACACACTCACTCACTCACACACACTCACACTCACTCACACACTCACTCACTCACACACACTCACTCACACAAACAAACTTACACACACACTCTCACACACGCACTCTCACACACACAAACACACTCGCTCACACACACACACTCTCATACACACACACACTCACTCACACAAACTCACACACTCACACACACATACTCACACACTCACACACACATACTCACACACTCACACTCACTCACACACACACACACTCACACACACACACGCTCACACACTCACTCGCACACACACACACACTCTCACACACGCTCACACACACTCACTCACACACACAAACAAACTCACACACACACACTCACTCTCACTCACACACACTCTTACACACACACTCACACACACACACACACGCTCACACACACTCACTCGCACACACACACACTCTCACACACGCTCACACACACTCGCTCACACACACTCACTCACACACACAAACAAACTCACACACACACACTCACACATACTCTCACTCACACACACTCTTACACACACACTCTCACACACACACACACACGCTCACACACACTCACGCACACACTCACTCACACACACTCTCGCACACACACTCACACTCACACACTCACACACACACCTATCAAAATACCTTTTAAGCATATTCACATGACACACTCTGAGTTTTCCTTCTGTCTGGTGTTCTTATCAAATAATTCACTCATTCAATTTCCTTTCGATTTGATGAGGCCCACCAAACCTCGCTTTTGAAATGTTCACCTGCCACTGGTAGAAATACTCAGACTTTATCCCCACGAGCAAAACTGTGAATTTTTGATTTCTTATCTGCTTCCTGTTTCATCACAAGCTGTGCTACTTTTAAATGCTGTCTAGCCAGTTCACCTCCTCTATTCAACCTTTCTCTAAAGTTTGACACATCGTCCAATGATGTTGTCTCAGAATGCTGACTCACCAATTTCTCCTGAATCTATTTCAGTGGTCCCCTTACCTCATGATCAAAAATCAATTCAAATGGACTGAATTTGGTTGACTCATTAGGTACACCCCGGGTTGCAAGGAATACAAATGGAATTCCTTTATCCCAATCCTCCGGATAATCTTGACAATAAACATTCAATATTGTTTTCAAAGTTTGATGCCACCACTCCCTGCGATTCTGGATGGTACGCAGTTAATTTATTTTATTCCTAAACTATCCATGACCTCCTTGAACACTTTGATGTAATATTCGATCCTTGATCTGATTGTATTTATGTGGGACGCCTATATCGAGTTAAAAAAATTGAAGTAACTCCTCTACAATCCTTTTAGTGTAATATTCCATAACGGAATGGCCTCTGGAAACCTCGTAGACATCCATTATAGTCAGTAGATATTGATTCCCACTTTTTGTTTCAGGGAGGGGTCCTACACAATCAATTACGACCCTAGTAAAAGGTCCCTCAACTGTTGGAATGGCTATTAAAGGTATTGGTTTTATCACCACTTGAGGTTTCCCTATTACTTGACATGTGTGACATGATTGACAAAACTTAATTACATTTTTATGCAGTCCAGGCCAATAAAAATGTTTTTGTATTTTAGCTTGAGTTTTCCTTACTCCCAAATGATCTCCTACTGGTGCCTCATGTGCTATTTGCAACATCCCCTTTCTATCCCCTCCCGGCAATACCACTCGATGAACTTCTGCCCTCTTTTCATCTGCCTGAATATGTAAAGTTTTCCATGTCCTCATTAAGATATCATTTTTGTGGTAATAACATTCCGGTATACACTCAGATTCCTCTTCCCTGTGTGCTTTCTGTTTTCTGTTTTATTTCTATCTCTTTCTGTTGTAACTCTGACACCTTTCCCGAACTAAAAACATCCACTTCGTCCTCCACCTGTTCTTGCTCTTTTCCAACCATCTGATCAAAAATAGTTTCTGATAATTGAACTTCAACTTTCTCATCTTCACTCTTCGATTTCTCCTCTCGTCTTAACCTGTGACATTGTGACTACGCAATCAGGAAAAGTCCCAGGATTTCTTTCTTTGTTCTGTAGAGGGATTATGGTTCCCGGAAGAACAAGAACAAGAACAAAGAACAATACAGCACAGGAACAGGCCCTTCGGCCCTCCAAGCCCGCGCCGCTCCCCGGTCCAGGATTGAATCCTGAATCCAGGATCCCCGCCCAATTTTCCAGCCTATCTACATCCTAATATCCTATCCACCGAGCTGTCCCTCACAGCTACGATGCTTTGTTCATCACAACCTATTAACTCACCCCCACCCCCCCATTCCAGACCATGTGATCTCCAGGGAGAGGCGAAAACCCAGAGTGAAAACCCCAGGGCCAATATGGGGAAAAAAAAATCTGGGAAATTCCTCTCCGACCCCCTGTGGCGATCGAAACGAGTCCAGGAGATCACACTGGCCCTGATCAGAAAATGCTTCCCAACCCTATTCATTTCCACTTCTGCTTTACGAACACCATCTGAATTCCCTGCCCCCGAGACAGGTTCCCAACTATCCGCAGTCTCGCTCTGTACTGGCACCAGCAAGATGATCATAGAATGAAGCCTTGAAACGAGAAACAAAGAACAATTAGCCCGCGCCGCTCCCTGGGTAGGGGGTTTTCGTTCAGACGGGCAGTATGGCCGGTGCAGGCTTGGAAGACCGAAGGGACAGTTCCTATGCTGTAATTTTCTTTGTTCTTTGTTCTTTGATATACGGTCCTCCAGCAACTCAGTTGCTTGATTTTCCACTGGCTTTTCAACCGCAGTAGGCATCACTCCCACCTGTGATCCAGCTATAGCATTACCCAAGATAAACTGTATTCCTGGGCAAGATAATTTCTCTATGGCTCCTACCACCACTTCACCACTCTTCACTGGGTTCTCCAACCTCGCCTTGTATAATGGAACACTATTCTTCTCACCCTGAATTCCACATGTAACCACCTTTTCTGGCAATACTCCTTCCAAAGTGCACAACTCCTCATCGCTTACCATCAAAGATCGACTTGCTCCTGGACCTCTTAAAATTTTAACCTCTTTACCTACTCCTCCCGGTACACTTCAGTAAACTTTGCCCACACAAGTAAATTCTTTTAAGAGATCTGGCGCCTTCTTATCAATCAACTTCTAATCAGGTTGTATATTGTTTTGCACCTCCTTCACTTCAACTGGGCTTTCCTTTACCACGTTACCAAACCCCACTGGCTTGTCCTGTTTTACCACATCAGTCTCCCCAGTGCTTTTCTTAAATCGCCAACACTGCGACTTTGCATGGCCTAATTTATTACAGTGACAACGTCTGAGGCTTTTCATTTCTCTTCCACCCTCCTGGATTTCCTTTTTAACCTGAGTTACACTGTCTTTGTTATCTCCCACAAGATCTCCTTTGCCTTTACCACCTGAGGACTTCTCTTTTCCCCAGTTTCTATCCCTCACAATCTGAAACTGATGTCAGAACCCAAACTTTGATTTGTGAATGAATTCATAATCATCTGCCATTTCTGTGGCTAACCTTGCAGTTTTAACCCTCCGCTCTTCCACATGAGTTCTCACTACATCAGGAAATGAATTTTTAAATTGCTGCAAAGTAATAATTTCTCTAAGAGCATCATACGTCTGGTCTATTTTCAAAGCCTTTATCCACCTATCAAAATTATTCTGTTTGATCCTTTCAAATTCTATGTACGGTTGATCAGGTTCTTTCCTTAGATTTCTAAACCATTGTCTGTCAGCTTCTGGCACTAGTTCATATGCACCTAAAGTGGATTTTTTTTACCTCATTATACTTTCCAGATATCTCCTCTGATAGTGATGCAAAAATTTCACTAGCTCTACCTGCCAGTTTTGTCTGAATTAATAATACCCGCATGGTCTGTGGCCATTTCATTTGTTTAGCCAGTTTCTCAAATGAAATGAAAAACGCTTCTACACCCTTCTCATCAAAACTTGGCATTGTTTGGACATATTTAAATAGATCCCCACCAAGCCTTTGACTATGAAGCTCTTGCTCCTTCTCACTGTCCTCATCATTATACTCAACCTGTACTTTCCCTTTACCTCCGAAAATTTAAACTGACTTTCACTTTTTATTGCCAGCTTTCCAAGTTCAAATTCTCTCTCTTTTTCTCTTTCCTCTCTATCTTTTTTCTTTTTGTTCCACTAGGGCTATCCTTTCCCTTGCTTTTTCTTTTTCCCTGATCTGTAATTCAAGCTGTTTCATTTCTTTTTCCTAATCATTCGTGGGACGAGGGCGTCGCCGGCTGGGCCAGCATTTATTGCCCATCCCTAGTTGCCCTTGGAGGGCAGTTGAGAGTCACCCACATTGCTGTGGCCCTGGAGTCACCGGGTAAGGACGGCAGATTTCCTTCCCTAAAGGGCATTGGAGAACCAGATGGGTTTTTCCGACAATGGTTTCACGGTCATCAGTAGATTCTTAATTCCAGATATTTTTAATTGAATTCAAATTCCACTTGTTGTGGCGGGATTCGAACCTGGGTCCCCAGAATATTAGCTGAGTTTCTGGATTAATAGTCTAGCGATAATACCACTAGGCCATCGCCTCCCCCTTTTCTTGTTGCAATTCAAACTGTTTCAATTCTTTTCCGTGTTCAGGCTGTTTAATTTGAAATTGAATTCAAGCCATTTCCAATTATCCTGAGTGTGTTTCTGCCAATTTTAAATGCTGAGTTATCGCCACAATTATCTCCCCTTTCCTTGCACCATTGGACAATGTCAACTGTAACATTTTCACCAATTCCAAAACCTTTGTCCACCTTTTGCAAGCCACCTTGTGTGACTTCCTCCACCCCCAGGAAGCTCTCAGCCTCTGAAAGAGCCATAATTCCACAAGGCACCCCCTATTTAAACCAGAATACAAAAGAAAACAGCAATATGCTCACCACTCACGGTCTTTGAGTTCAATAATCCCAAATCAATCAAGACATATAGATTTTAATCCCGCAAGAACCCCCAACGGTTCAGGTCAGAAACTCCAACATGCCTTATGGAGCCCGTCTGGATCATATGTTTTGTGTCTTGAATTTGGCTAGGATAAGCATGATAGGTTTCACTTCAGGTATGATTCAAATGACCCACCAGGGAGCTTTTATCAAACAAAGTTTATTTAAGAATGTAGTTAATATGTACAATAAGAAAATTAGCAAGAACTTTTATCAATTACAAACAAGAAGCAAAACAACCACAATAATGTATAACCCTTAATGAATCTATCGAAGATGTTCCAATCAAAAGCTTCCATAGACAAAACCCTTTAAACAAGTACAACACAGCAAAGACTACTGCTCACGTGATACTGGAAATGGGGTCCTTCGGCTGAAGTCTGCAGTCCTCTGGATTCACTCAGAACAGAATGAAGTCAAAACAGCTTCTCAGAACTCCAGATGGAGACTCTCTGGTCAAGCCACCAACTGTAGAATCTTTATTGCAGGAAGGTAAGACCTTTCTTTCAGGTAACCATCAGAATTTCCAAAACAACAGGGAGAGAGGGAAAACACTTCTTTTCATCCTGTTGTCCCTTCTAAAAACTAAACTGTAGCTCAGAACTGAAACTGAAAAAACTTCCGTCACCTCACCTGCCAACCAGATTTCTTTTCCTCCTAACAATGCAGAATTATAAAAAATCCCAAAGTGAAAACAAACAACTCCCATCCCGGCCACTGAAGGAGCAATAAAAACCTGGCAGCACTGAGATCAGCTCAGGCTGTGAGCTAAAATACACTGAGGCTGTGAGAGCTGCAGAGATCATGATTTAAAAAGAACTTTTCTTAAAGGTACACTAACGTCACAACACTCACACCCACACTCACTCACACTCACTCACTCACTCTCACACACACATACACACACACACACACACTCACACACACACACACACACTCACAGACACACACTCACTCGCTCTCACACACACTCACACACACTCACACTCACTCTCACACACTCACACACACTCACACACACTCACACACACAGACACTCACTCTCACACTCACTCGCTCTCACACACACTCACTCACACACACACACACACACTCTCACACTCACTCGTTCTCACACACACACACTCACACACACAGACACTCACTCTCACACTCACTCGCTCTCACACACACTCACTCACACACACACACACACTCTCACACTCACTCACTCTCACACACACACACGCACAGACACACACTCACACACTCATACACACACTCTCACCCATACTCACTCTCACACTCACTCTCACACACATTCTCACACACACACACTCGCTCACACACACACACACACACTCACTCTCAGAAGCACACCCACTCACATTCACTCTCACACACACTTACACACATGGACTCACATACTCACACACACACACTCTCTCACACTGACTCTCACACGCACATACTCTCGCACTCTCCCTCACACACACACACACACACTCACACACTCACACTCACTCACACACACACTCACACACTCACAGTCAGTCACACACACACTCAGTCACACACACTCAGTCACACACACACACACACTCACACACACACACCTTTTGTGTATCCCTGAATATCATCCTCCCACCATTGCCATTCAGCTGTCTGGACCCAAGGCTCTGGAACCACCACCCTGAACCTCTCTGCATTTTTATCTCTCTCTTTCTTCAACAAGACGCTTGTTAAGATGCTCTCTGTGGTGAAGTTTTCTGATTACCTGTGGTGATATTGGCTTTATTGAGCTTGGCGTTGAATTTGGTTCGAAAGCCCACCTGTGAGATACCTGATGAAGCTAAACTACGTTAATTAATACAGGGGGAGGGACTTAAAGACCCTGAACGGCTGCCAATGTCTGACACAGGGATGTGAGAGACACAGAAGTAGATGGATGATGCTTGAGGAGGGTTTACAACATTGATTCCACAACAGACACAGGCAGAGAGAATTGATTGGAATTGATAGAAATCTGTACATCCAGGTTCAAAATTAGTCAAACTAACTCTCAATAACGAGTCTCTCTCTTCGCTTTGTTGCTAAATAAACCAAAGGAAATATTCAACCGTTCAAAATGAATCATTCAAGACCTATTGCAGGAGACTGCGACCATCTAATTTGAATAGCCAATCAAATAGGCCCTGAGGCACCCTAGCAACAGAGACTTGTTCGTTCTATGAGATGCCCCAACTTGACGGGGAGATAGAGAAGGCCGCAGTCCAAGCTGAGAGCTTGAGAACAGTGGGACAAAGTCATTCATGGAAGCCCTCCCTCTGATATCAGCTGGGTCGATGAGGCCCATCATGGTTGAGTTGAGGTAGGGAGTGTCAAACTGGCTATTTGCGTTTCTATGGTGCCACCTTCCAATTCCAGGTAGGCCCAAAGTTTCACCTGCCTTCACGGCCTGTCGAGTAGGGGGTCACTGAGTAGCCATCAGGAGGGGGGGATCCCTGGCTGAATCGTCGCTGTTTAGTGTCCTGAGGCCAACTGGATTACCCTTCCTTCCCCTCCATCGCAAGTAGTCAGGCCGAAACCAGTGAGGTCAACATAAACTCCTCCGGCCTCCCAAACCCGTGACCTCCACCAACTAGAAAGGCAAGTGCAGTAGGTACCTGGGAACACCACCACCTGGAGGTTCTCCGTCAAGCCATTCAGCATCCCGACTTGGAAATATATTGGCCTTTCCTTCACTGTCGCTGGGTCAAAATCCTGGAAGTTCCTCCCTAGGGCGGCACGGGTGGCACAGTGAGTTATCACTGCTGCCTCCCAGCGCCAGGGACACAGTTCGATTCCCGGCTTGGGTCACTGTCTGTGTGGAGTCTGCACGTTCTCCCCGTATCCACGTGGGCTTCCTCCGGGTGCTCCGGTTTCCTCCCACAGTCCGAAAGACGTGCTGGTTAGGGTGCATTGGCCATGCTAAATTCTCCCTCAGTGTACCCGAACAGGTGCCGGAGTGTGGGCGACTATGGGAATTTCACAGTAACTTCATTGCAGTGTTAATGTAAGCCTTTTTGTGACACTAATAAATAAAAACTTTTTAAAAAAACAGCATTGTGGGTGCATTCATGAGGGGAAAGTCGTGCTTGACGAACATGTTGGATTTTTATGAAGATGTGACTAGGGCGGTTGATGGAGGAGAACCGGTGGATGCGGTGTTTTTGGATTTCCAAAAGGCGTTTGATAAGGTGCCCCATAAAAGGCTGCTGAAGAAGATTAGGGCACACGGAGTTGGGGGTAGTGTGTTAAAGTGGATTGGGGACTGGCTATCCGACAGGAAGCAAAGAGTCGGAATAAATGGGTGTTTTTCCGGTTGGAGGAAGGTCACTAGTGGCGTGCCGCAGGGATCGGTACTCGGGCCGCAACTATTTACCATTTATATAGATGATCTGGAGGAGGGGACGGAGAGTAGGGTAACGAAGTTTGCAGACGACACAAAGATAAGTGGAAAAGTGAATCGTGTGGAGGACGGAGAAGATCTGCAGAGAGATTTGGACAGGCTGAGTGAGTGGGCGAGGATATGGCAAATGGAGTATAACGTTGAGAAATGCGAGGTTATACACT
>NW_027591741.1:30000-76147 GCF_964213995.1 Mustelus asterias
CATTCTCTGAAATTCTCCCAATGCGTTTACATCTTTCCTTGAATAAGGAGACCAACACTAAAGTAAAGTTTAAAGTTTATTTATTAGTGTCACAAGTAGGCTTACATTAACGCTGCAATGAAGTTACTGTGAAAATCCCCTAGACGCCACACTCCGGCGCCTGTTCAGGTACACTGAGGGAGAATTTAGCACGGCCAATGCACCCTAACCAGCACGTCTTTCGGACTGTGGGAGGAAACCGGAGCACCCGGAGGAAACCCATGCGGATACGGGGAGAACGTGCAGACTCTGTACAGTCAGTGACCAAAGCCAGAAGGTGGCCATTTGGCCCATTAAGTCTGCACCAACTCTCCGAAAGAACATTGCACCCTGATCCTGTTCCTGAAAACCCACACATTTACCCCATTAATCCACCTAACCTGCACATCTTTGGACACCAAGTGACAGTTTAGCATGGCCAATCCACCTAACCTGCACATCTTTGGACACTAAGGGGCAACTTAGCATGGCCAATCCACCTAACCTGCACATCTTTGGACACTAAGGGGCAACTTAGCATGGCCAATCCACCTAACCTACACATCTTTGGACACTAAGGGGCAATTTAGCATGGCCAATCCACCTAACCTGCTCAACTTTGGACACTAAGGGGCAACTTAGCATGGCCAATCCACCTAACCTGCACATCTTTGGACACTAAGGGGCAACTTAGCATGGCCAATCCACCTAACCTACACATCTTTGGACACTAAGGGGCAATTTAGCATGGCCAATCCACCTAACCTGCACATCTTTGGACACTAAGGGGCAACTTAGCATGGCCAATCCACCTAACCTGCACATCTTTGGACACTAAGGGGCAACTTAGCATGGCCAATCCACCTAACCTGCACATCTTTGAACACTAAGGGGCAATTTAGCATGGCCAATCCACCTAACCTGCACGTTTTTGGACACTAAGGGGCAATTTAGCATGGCCAATCCACCTAACCTGCACATCTTTGGACAGTAAGGGGCAATTTATCATGGTTAATCCATCTGACCTGCCGATCTTTGAACTGTGGGGGGATACCAGGGCATCTGGAGGAAACCCAGGCAGACATGGGGAGAACATGTAAACTCCACACAGACACCCGAGACCGGAATCGAACCTGGGTCCCTAACGTTGTGAGGCAGCAGTGCTAAGCATTGTGCCGCCGTGCCGCACCTCACTGTGGTCTCACCAATGTCCTGTATAACAAGTATAACCTCCCTCCTTTTGGATTCAGTTCCTCTCGGAATGTAGGATAACATTCTGTTAGCTTTCCTAAACGCTTGCTGTAGCTGCCTTTAATTAAGCCTGTTAATCATTCTTTTTGCACTGAGGTTTATGGGGAAATGTTGTTTGATGTTGTGACGTTGAGCCATGTTATTGTGGAAGAGATTCTGCTGCAGTATCGGTCTCCACAATCTGGCTAAAGAGGCCTGAAGGACGAGCACAGCTGTGAGAAAACTCCCTTTCTGGGAACGTGAGATACTTTAACTTCTGGGAAAGATACGTTGTGACGTTGCACAGCCACCCTTGACTTCATTTACCCTCTGCTGACCTTGTGTTTTTCCATTTCCAAAGGAGTAAACAGATTTGACCCGAACTGCTTCGTCTAATATCCGCTGAACACTTGTTAAGCGAAGGCAAAGCTTGGAATGTTGGCTAACAGTAAGAAACAAGAGGAGTGTAGGGCATCAAAAGATGGTGGTGGTGGTGGAGGAGGGGGTGGGGAGGGTGGGGATCGGGGGGTGGGGGTGATAGGAGGAGGAACTACAGTAAATTCACGGGAAATCATATTGCAGCTATATAAAACCTTGGTTAGGCCGCATTTGGAGTATTGCGTGCAGTTCTGGCCGCCACACTTCCACTAAGCGTGGAAGCTTTGGACAGAGTGCAAAGAAGTTTCACCAGGGTGTTGCCTGGTCTCGAGGGTGTTGGCTGTGAGGAGAGATTGAATAAACTAGGATTATTTTCGCTGGAAAAACAGAGGCTGAGGGAAGACCTGATAGAGGTCTACAAAATTATGAGAGGCGTGGACAGGGTGGGCTCGTCAGAGGCTTTTTCCCTGGATGGAAGTGTCAATTACAAGGGGGCACAGGTTGAAGGTGAGAGGGGGAGAGTTTAAGGGAGATGTGCGGGGGAAGTTTTTCACACAGAGAGTGGTGGGTGCCTGGAACACACTGCCAGAGGAGGTGGTGGAAGCAGGCACATTAGCAACACTTAAGAGGCATCTGGTACATGAATAGGGAGGGAATAGAGGGATATAGAACATAGAACATAGAACATTACAGCGCAGTACAGGCCCTTCGGCCCTCAATATTGCGCCGACCTGTGAAACCAATCTGAAGCCCATTTAACCTACACTATTCCAATATCATCCATATGTTTATCCAATGACCCTTTAAATGCCCTTAATGTTGACGAGTCCACTACAGGCAGGGCATTCCACGCCCTTATTACTCTCTGAGTAAAGAACCTACCTCTGATATCTGTCCTATATCTATCACCCCTCAATTTAAAGCTATGTCCCCTCGTGCTAGCCATCACCATCCGAGGAAAAAGGCTCTCACTGTCCACCCTATCTAATCCTCTGATCATCTTGTATGCCTCTATTAAGTCACCTCTTAACCTTCTTCTCTCTAACGAAAACAGCCTCAAGTCACTCAGCCTTTCCTCATAAGACCTTCCCACCATACCAGGCAACATCCTGGTAAATCTCCTCTGCACCCTTTCCAATGCTTCCACATCCTTTCTATAATGCGACGACCAGAACTGTACGCAATACTCCAAGTGCGACGGCACCAGAGATTTGTACAGCTGCAACATGACCTCCTGGCTCCGAAACTCAATCCCTCTACCAATAAAAGCTAACACACCGTACGCCTTCTTAACAACCCTATCAACCTGGGTGACAACTTTCAGGGATCTATGCACATGGACACCGAGATCTCTCTGCTCACCCACACTACCAAGTATCTTACCATTAGCCCAGTACTCTGTATTCTTGTTACTCCTTCCAAAGTGAACCACCTCACACTTTTCCGCATTAAACTCCATTTGCCACCTCTCAGCCCAGCTCTGCAGCTTATCTATGTCCCTCTGTAACCTGCAACATCCTTCCGCACTGTCCACAACTCCACCAACTTTAGTGCCATCCGCAAATTTACTAACCCACCCTTCTACGCCCTCATCCAGGTCATTTATAAAAATGATAAACAGCAGTGGCCCCAAACAGATCCTTGCAGTACACCACTAGTAACTGAACTCCAGGATGAACATTTCCCACCAACCACCACCCTCTGTCTTCTTACAGCTAGCCAATTCCTGATCCAAACCGCAATATCACCCTCAATCCCATGCCTCCGTATTTTCTGCAATAGCCTACCGTGGGGATCCTTATCAAACGCTTTACTGAAATCCATATACACCACATCAACTGCTTTACCCTCATCCACCTCTTTGGTCACCTTCTCAAAGAACTCAATAAAGTTTGTGAGGCACGACCTACCTTTCACAAAACCATATTGACTATCCCTAATCAAATTGTTCCTTTCTAGATTATTATAAATCCTATCCCTTATAATCCTTTCCAAAACTTTGCCCATAACAGGAGTAAGGCTCATTGGTCTATAATTACCAGGGTTGTCTCTACTCCCCTTCTTGAACAAGGGGACAACATTTGCTATCCTCCAGTCTTCTGGCACTATTCCTGTAGACAATGACGACATAAAGATCAAAGCCAAAGGCTCTGCAATCTCCTCCCTAGCTTCCCGGAGAATCCTAGGATAAATGCCATCCGGCCCAGGAGACTTATCTATTTTCACACTTTCCAGAATTGCTAACACCTCCTCCTTATGAACCTCAATCCCGTCTAGTCTAATAGCCTGTGTCTCAGTATTCTCTTCGACAACATTGTCTTTTTCCTGTGTGAATACTGACGAAAAATATTCATTTAGCGCCTCTCCTATCTCTTCAGGCTCCACGCACAACTTCCCACTCCTGTCCTTGACTGGCCCTAATCTTACCCTCATCATTCTTTTATTCCTGACATACCTATAGAAAGATTTAGGGTTTTCCTTGATCCTACCTGTCAAAGACTTCTCATGTCCCCTCCTGGCTCTTCTTAGCTCTCTCTTCAGGTCCTTCCTGGCTAACTTGTAACTCTCAAGCGCCCTAACTGAGCCTTCACGTCTCATCTTTACATAAGTCCCCTTCTTCCTCTTCATAAGAGATTCAACTTCTTTAGCAAACCACGGTTCCCTCACTCGACCACTTCCTTCCTGCCTGACAGGTACATACTTATCAAGGACACGCAGTAGCTGTTCCTTGAACAAGCTCCACATTTCAATTGTGCCCATCCCCTGCAGATTTCTTCCCCATCCTATGCATCCTAAATTTCGCCTAATCGCATCATAATTTCCTTTCCCCCAGCTATAACTCTTGCCCTTTGGTATATACCTATCCTTTTCCATCGCTAAAGTAAATGTAACCGAATTGTGGTCACTGTCACCAAAGTGCTCACCTACTTCCAAATCTAACACCTGGTCTGGTTCATTACCCAGTACCAAACCCAATGTGGCCTCGCCTCTTGTTGGTCTATCTACATACTGTGTCAGGAAACCCTCCTGCACACATTGGACAAAAACTGACCCATCTAAAGTACTCAAACTATAGCGTTTCCAGTCAATATTTGTAAAGTTAAAGTCCCCCATAACAACTACCCTGTTACTTTCGCTCCTATCCAGAATCATCTTTGCAATCCTTTCCTCTACATCTCTGGAACTTTTCGGAGACCTGTAGAAAACTCCCAACAGGGTGACCTCTCCTTTCCTGTTTCTAACCTCAGCCCAAACTACCTCAGTAGACGAGTCCTCATCAAACGTCCTTTCTGCCACCGTAATACTGTCCTTGACTAACAATGCCACACCTCCCCCTCTTTTACCACCTTCCCTGATTTTACTGAAATATCTAAACCCCGGAACCTGCAACAACCATTCCTGTCCCTGCTCTATCCATGTCTCCGAAATGGCCACAACATCGAAGTCCCAGGTACCAACTGATGCACATCAATTTGGACACGAGGCTCGAAGCTTCAGTAAAAGAAGGCTATTATTAACTAACAATGAAGCTATCAGAACTTAAGTACACTATCCCAGACTGAAGGGGTCCCGGCCAGAGCAGGGACTCTTAGACCTCTCCCAGGAGGCGGAGCCCGACTGGGATGTGCCACAACAGTAACAAACACAGGTGTAACAACCCCACCCTAACCCAACAGCAACAGTAGTACAATCCAACAGTAACATATATACATCCTTGTAGTACTGGCCAGCCCTGGCTCAGTACTATCCAGTGGGAACCAACGATGGTTCACCACATTCACCCCTCCTTTGAGAACAAAGGCCAGCGGGGTACAAAAACAGAATAAAGTGTCAGCAGTCTATAAGTTCAGATGGTCTGGAGGACCGCACCGTTGTTGTGACCTCCTCAATACCGGCGGTGACACCGGAGTAGGCACTTGCGGTGGCGTTCTCCCCAAAACGGTGTCCAGCTGTTCTCCCACGGACTCACAGGCCGGTTGACCCTGATGAGACGGTAGTGCAGGGGATCCTGACACGCCCTGCGGTGGCGACCATCTTCAGGGCTCAGGCAAGCTGTGCATTGGAGTAAAATTGTTAAGCAATGGTCCCGATGCTGCCCGCGCTATGTCCGGGGAAGAAATGAGAGATAATGGATTTGTTACTGGGGGTATGGGAGCGACAGGAGTTGCTACGTCCCCTGCGGGCGCCAGGTCTCGGATCGAGACCGTGTCCTCTCGCCCGTCAGGGTATGCCACATAGGCATACTGAGGGTTGGCGTGGAGGAGGTGGACCTGTTCGACCAAGGGGTCGGACTTGCGGGCCCTTACATGTCGCCGCAGGAGGACGGGTCCTGGGTACGTCAACCAAGCTGGTAAAGATATCCCCGAGGAAGACTTCCGAGGGAATGAGAACATCCTCTCGTGGGGAGTAGCATTGGTTGCCGTACACAGGAGGGAGCGAATAGAGTGAAGCGCATCAGGGAGGACCTCCTGCCAACGGGAGACTGGAAGACCTTTGGATTTCAACGCCAGTAGGACAGCCTTCCAGACTGTAGCATTCTCTCGTTCCACCTGTCCATTACCCCTAGGGTTGTAACTCGTGGTCCTACTAGAGGCAATCCCGTATGAGAGCAGGAATTGCCTCAAGTCATCGCTCATGAACGACGAGCCCCTGTCGCTATGGATATAGCTGGGGTACCCGAACAGGGTAAAAAGATCACGGAATGCCTTGATCACCGTGGCAGCGGATGTATCCGAGCAGGGGACAACAAACGGGAACCGGGAGTACTCATCGATTATGTTTAGAAAGTACACGTTCCGATCTGTTGTGGGAAGGGGGCCCTTAAAATCAACACTCAGCCTCTCGAAGGGGCAAGTGGCCTTGACCAAATGTGCCCGGTCAGGTCGGTAAAAGTGCGGTTTGCATTCTGCGCAAATCCGACAGCTCCTTGTTACCGACCTGACGTCCTCCACCGAGTAAGGCAGGTTGCGGGCTTTTACAAAGTGGTAGAGCCGAGTGACCCCAGGATGGCACAGATCATTATGGAGGGCGTTCAAACGATCCTCCTGAATACTAGCGCATGTTCCGCGCGAGAGGGCATCCGAGGGCTCATTGAGTTTCCCTGGACGATACATGATATCGTAGTTATAGGTGGAGAGTTCAATTCTCCACCGCAAGATCTTGTCATTCTTGATCTTTCCCCTCTGCGTGTTGTTAAACATGAACGCCACGGACCGGTGGTCCGTGATCAGGGTGAACCGTTTTCCCGCCAGGTAATGGCGCCAGTGTCTGACGGCCTCCACAATGGCCTGGGCCTCCTTCTCCACCGCTGAATGCCGAATTTCGGGGCCTTGGAGGGTGCGGGAAAAAAATGCGACGGGCCTGCCCGCCTGGTTAAGTGTGGCGGCCAGGGCGAAATCAGATGCATCGCTTTCCACCTGAAAGGGGATGGATTCATCTACCGCGTGCATCGTGGCTTTCGCGATGTCATCTTTCAATTTCTTGAAGGCCAATTGGACCTCTGGCGTGAGGGGAAAAGTCGTGGACTTAATAAGCGGACGGGCTTTGTCCGCGTAGTTGGGGACCCACTGAGCATAATAAGAGAAGAAGCCTAGGCATCTTCTCAGTGCTTTTGCGCTAGCTGGCAAGGGAAGTTCAGCAAGGGGGCGCATACGGTCTGGATCAGGGCCAATGACCCCGTTTTCCACCACGTATCCCAGGATGGCTAAACGGCGCGTACGGAACACACACTTCTCCCTGTTGTAGGTCAAGTTCAGGCGAGATGCAGTGCATAAAAAGTTATGGAGGTTTGTGTCATGGTCCTGCTGATCATGGTCGCAGATGGTGACATTATCCAGGTACGGGAAGGTAGCCCGCAGCCTGTTCTGGTCCACCATTCGGTCCATAGCACGCTGGAAGACCGAGACCCCATTAGTGACACCAAAGGGAACCCTAAGAAAATGATACAAGCGACCATCCGCCTCAAAAGCCGTGTATTGTCGGTCCTCTGGGCGAATGGGGAGTTGGTGGTAGGTGGACTTGAGGTCTATGGTGGAGAACACCCGGTACTGCGCAATCTGATTGACCATATCAGATATGCGCGGGAGAGGATACGCATCCAGCTGCGTATATCGGTTAATGGTCTGACTGTAATCAATGACCATCCGGGGTTTGTTCCCGCTCTTGACCACAACAACCTGTGCCCTCCACGGACTAACACTGGGCTGTATGATCCCTTCTTTGAGGAGTCGCTGAACCTCAGATCTGATGAAGATCCGATCCTCAGTGCTGTAACGCCTACTTTTAGTAGCGATGGGCTTGCAGTCTGGTACCAGATTCTGAAATAAAGAGGGTGTGGTGATCTTTAACGTAGAAAGATTGCAGGCGGGGCGCGTTGGGCAATTTGGAGACTCCAGCTGTTCTCCCACTGCCAGCGAAGGGAGTGGCCCACCGTACTGTAGGATCACACTCCTCAAGTGGACCATGAAGTTTAGTCCGAGAAGAATTGGCGCTCAAAGATACGGCAACACAAGGAGCCTGAAACGCTCGTAAATTGTGCCTTGTACTTTCAAGGTTACCACGCAACTCCCTAGCACGGCGACAGACCGGGACCTTGATGCCATAGAGATTGTCTGTTTGGCAGGTTGAATCTGGAGTCCACACCTCTTCACAGTGTCAGGGTGGATAAAGCTCTCAGTGCTCCCGCTGTCAAACAGACAATAAAGCACATGATTGTTTACCTGGATATCCATCATTGAACGATCGAGCCTGTGAGGCTTAGCCTGGTCCAGGATGATCGACGCCACCGTTGGTTCATGAACGCCACTGCAGGCAGCTGAAGTCGATGCTGAGGACCCCTGCTGGTCGCTCGTGGTCATCGTCGACCAACATGGCCGCCCCCATGAATCGCACGTGGGTGAGGGCGCCAAACTCAACGACCCCTGGTGGTCATACTCCTCCGACTCCGTCGACCGTAATGGCGTCGTCCTGGACTCGCACGTGGACGAACCCCGCGACGACTTCGACGATGATGGTGATGGTCCAAGCTCCGAAGAGTCGCAGGCCGCACTGCCGTTCCTGGGTTTCGATCTGCACACTTTTGCATAATGACCTTTTTTACCGCATGCGGTGGAGATTACCGCTTTAGCGGGACACTTTTGTCGGGTATGTTTTGCTCCTCTGCAGAAATAGCACCGCGGGCTGCATGGGGCTGCAGCCGTCGTCTGGCCCAAATGGGAGCACGCCTTAACACAGCACTTCGAGCCCGAGGGGCGAGGAGGGATTTGCGACTGCTCCTGCCACGTTGTCTCCACGTGGTCCTCTGGATATAAGACTAAGCTCTTCGAAGCCGACTCGAGCATTTCAGCTAATTCGATGGCCTGGGTAAGGTTGAGATTACCCTTTTCTAGCAGTTTGAGACGGATGTATGATGACCCGACCCCGGCCACAAACGCATCTCGGGCGAGGTCGTACATGCTCTGCTCAGCTGACACAGCTTTGCAGTCACAGCCCCTGGCTAGCTGTAAGAGCTTATTGGAGTAGTCCTCCATGGTTTCGCCCGACTGCCGACGTCGTGTAGCGAGGAGGTAACGAGCGTGTATCTCGTTAGGAGGTTTTGTATAGCGCTTCTTTAGAAGCTCGAGGGCCCTAGGGTAAGTGGTGGCCGCACAGATCGCGAGGTAGACTGTGTCGCTTACCCTCGCATGGAGGACCCGGAGTCTGTCATCATCTGTGGTGACCGCTGCGGAGGCTGCTAGGTAATCTTCAAAACACTTCAGCCAGTGGTCGAAGGTGTTAGAAGCGCCCACCGCACTTGGATCTAGCATCAGACGTTCTGGCTTGAGGATTTGCTCCATACTCTCCTTTCTTTTTTTCTTCCGTCGAGAGTTTAATTTTAGTTAATAAAATTGATGCACATCAATTTGGACACGAGGCTCGAAGCTTCAGCAAAAGAAGGCTTTTATTAACTAACAATGAAGCTATCAGAACTTTAGTACACTATCCCAGACTGAAGGGGTCCCGGCCAGAGCAGGGGGTCTTATACCTCTCCCAGGAGGCGGAGCCCGACTGGGATGTGCCACAACAGTAACAAACACAGGTGTAACAACCCCACCCTAACCCAACAGCAACATTAGTACAATCCCACAGTAACATATATACATCCTTGTAGTACTGGCCAGCCCTGGCTCAGTACTATCCAGTGGGAACCAACGATGGTTCACCACACCAACCCATGCTGCAAGTTCACCCACCTTATTCCGGATGCTTCTGGCGTTGAAGTAGACACACTTCACATATGGACCGAATAAGGGCAGAAGGTTTTTTTTAAATTTAGTTAAGGCATCATGATTAGCACAGGCTTGGAGGGCCGAAGGGCCTGTTCCTGTGCTATACTTTCCTTTGTTCTTTGTTCTAAATCAGAGAGGAATTCTTGACTGGGAGAGACTAGGGTCCAAGGGCACAGCCTCAGAGTAAAGGGATGTCCCTTTTGAACCAAGATGAGTTAGAATTTCTGTGGCCAGAGGGTGGTGAATCTGTGGAATTCATTGCCACAGAAAGCTGTGGAGACCAGGTCACTGAGTATATTTAAGACAGAGATAGATAGGTTCTTGATTGGTAAGGGGATCAAAGGTTATGGGGAAAAGGCGGGAGAATGGGGATGCAAAACTTATCAGCCATGATCGAATGGTGGAGTGGACTTGATGGACTGAATGGCCTAATTCTGTTCCTATATCTTATGGCCTAATACTATGGGGCAATTTACCAGAGTTGAGAAGGGGAAGGGTGAAGATGGAATGTGTAATTTTTTGCTTTTGTCTTGGAGGGGTGGGAATGAAGTGGAAATGGTCCAGAAGTGTTAGGGTCAAAGGGCAGAAAAATCAGACGGGAGAAGGGTTATTTGCATTAGGGTCAGATGGGAGAGGATCATAAGGGTAAGGTCAGAGGGGAGAAAGGCCAAAAGGCAAAGGATCATAGGGCCTGGGGTCAGAGAAGAGAGGAGAGAAGATCAGAGGGGAGAAGGGCCCAAGAGTGAAGGATTATGCTGGCTGGGGTCAGAGGGGAGAAGGGCCAAAGGTGAAGGATCATGGAGTTGGGGTCAGAGGGAGAAGGGTCAGAGGGGAGAAGGACCAAAGGACAAAGGATCATGGGGGTTGGAGTCAGAGGAGAGAAGGGACAAAGGGCAAAGGATCATGGGGGTTGGAGTCAGAGGGGAGAAGGGCCAAAGTGCAGAGGATCATGGGGGTTGGGGTCAGAGGGGAGCAGGGTTGCACAGAAAGTTTTAACATGTCTAGCAAGGGGACAGAGGATGATGAGGGGAAGGAGTTGGTGAGACTGAAAGACCGAGAGTCCATGTTTAGACTGAGTGTAACTCTGATTACACAGGGGATCCATCACATTGAGGGTCAGGTTGGCCCAGGTTCAGGACATCAGTAAATCCACCGGAACAAAGGCTAGCTCAGCAATTCCCATCAACGAGTCTCACCTTTAACATTTCCAGTTGGTGCTCACTCTGCGTGGCTGCTGTCCCCATCCTTTCTTTAAGGTGTTCTCGCCTCCTTAACCACGTGGGATCTTAGCAATTGGAACTCCTGCCTTTCTGAACCCTGATTGGAAGGAGTGGTTGGCTGTAGATTTTGTGCAGCTTGGTGACATCTCACATTCCGCCCCTTGGCGGGGGTGGGGTGTGGGTGGTGGTGGGGGGGTGGGGGGGGGGGGGGGGGTGGGGGGGGTGGGGGGGGGTGGGGGGTGGTGGGGGGGGGTGGGGGGGGGTGGGGGGGGGGGGTGGGAGGGGGGTGAGGGAGGGGGTGGGGGGGGGGGGGGGGTGGGAGGGGGGTGAGGGAGGGGGGTGTGGCTGCTAATAACTCAGGAAGCCAACTGGAAAGGAATGGCGTTGTATTGTTCAAAGCAAAAATTAAACCACAACCCTGTGGTACATGTACATGAGTCCCATCCGGGACAGTAGAACATCGAATCATAGAATCCCTACAGTGCAGAAGGAGGCCATTCGGCCTATCAAGTCTGCACTGACCACAATCCCACCCAGGCCCTATTCCCATAATGCCACGTATTTACCCTGCTAATCCCCTTGACACTAGGGGCAATTTACCACGGCCAATCAACCTAACCCGCACATCTTTGGAGCGTGGGAGGAAACCGGAGCACCCGGAGGAAACCCACGCAGACACGGGGAGAACATGCAGATTCCGCACATACAGTGACCCAAGCCGGGAATTGAGCCCGAGTCCTTGGCACTGTGAAGCAGCAGTGCTAACCACTGTGCCACTGTGCTGCCCACTGGACCCACTCAGGGGTCCACCTTATCAACGACTCGGGATACGAGTTCCACTTGATTTGGCAATTGCCTATCCACGGGAAATTGTATTCCACGAGTCCCACAAGGTATCAATTAAGGATTCCCCATGAGAGTACTGAGGGGTATCACCCGGGGGAAAACAAGTCTGTGCAAATTACACAACAAACTGTGAGAACTTGGGGATGGAGGAAAAACTGCAGGTCCTTTAAAAAACAAACTCTGTGGCAGAGGGACTTTAGCTTCATTCTTGTTGCCACCCGTGACTGGGATGGTAACACCGATAGCACCTCCGACAATGCAGCACTTCCTCAGTACTGCACTTGGAATGCCATCGAGAATTTGTACTCAAGAGTCTGGACTGGGACTTGAACCACAATCTCCGGGACAGAAGTGCTATCGAATGATTGATTTGATTTATTATTGTCACATGTATTAGTATACAGTGAAAAGTATTGTTTCTTGCGCGCTATACAGACAAAACATCCCGTTCATAGAGAAGGAAAGGAGAGAGTGCAGAGTGTAGTGTTACAGTCATAGCTAGGGTGCAGAGAAAGATTAACTTAATGTGAGGTTGGTCCATTCAAAAGTCTGATGGCAGCAGGGAAGAAGCTGTTCTTGAGTCGGCTGGTACGTGTCCTCAGACTTTTGTATCTTTTTCCCCGACGGAAGAAGGTGGAAGAGAGAATGTCCGGGGTGCGTGGGGTCCTTGATTATGCTGGCTGCTTTGCCGAGGCAGCAGGAAGTGTAGACAGAGTCAATGGATGGGGGGCTGGTTTGCGTGATGGACTGGGCTACATTCACAACCCTCTGGAAATGAGCTTGTATTCCTGGGAGCTTCTGAAGCTCAACATGCGTCATTTACAAGGTTGCTTCGTTAGCCGCTTGCTTCAAGCTAGCCAATAGTCCACACTTTCCAACGAGGTAAACTCCTTCCCTTGGAGAGATTCCCCATGCTAGGTGTTGATTGGTTGTTCAGACTACATGACCAGTAAGGCTAATCCTAAAGTGATGATCACCACAGGTTCACTCGAGATCAAACATTAGAAGTTGTATAAGAGCCAGATAAAACTGGAAGTTTAGTATTAGAAACATATCCCAGAGGGTCTTTTCATTCACTCTCATGATATGGCCATCATGGCTAGGCCAGGTTTTATTGTCCATCCCTGGTGGTGGTGGGATGCCTCTTTTGAACCTCCGCTGTCTGTACAGTCGTGCAGCGGAGTCGCAGAGGGAACCAGGAGGGAACGGCGAGATTTCATAAAATCATAGACTCCCTACAGTGCAGAACGAGACCATGCAGACGCTACGACAACGGATGAATGGACACCACTCGACAATCACCAGGCAGGAGTGTTCCCTTCCTGTCGGGGAACACTTCAGCGGTCACGGGCATTCAGCCTCTGATCTTCAGGTAAGCGTTCTCCAAGACACACAACAACGCAGAATCGCCGAGCAGAAACTGATAGCCAAGTTCCGCACATGAAGATGGCCTCAACCAAGATATTGGGTTCATGTCACACTATCTGTAACCCCCACGACTTGCCTGGGCTTGCAAAACCTCACTAACTGTCCTGTCTGGAGACAATTCACATCTCTTTAACCTGTGCTTAACCCTCTCTCCACTCACATTGTCTGTACCTGTAAAGGCTCGCATTCCAACCATTATCTTGCAATTGTGTCTCTGTCTATATATGTCGTGTTTGTGAACCCAACTCTCCACTCGCCTGATGAAGGAGCAGCACTCCGAAAGCTCATAATACCAAATAAACCTGTCGGACTTTAACCTGGTGTTGTTAAACTTCTTACTGTGTTTACCCCAGTCCAACGCCGGCATCTCCACATCCTGATTCTGTCTGACAAAGTATCTTACCCTGGCCCTCCCCCCGCCCTATCCTCATAACCCACACATTTACCCTGGCCAATCCATCTAATCTGCACATCTTTGGACACTAAGGGGCAATTTAGCATGACCAATCCATCTAAACTACATATCTTTGGACACTAAGAGGCAATTTAGCATGGTCAATCCATCTAATCCGCATACCTTTGGACACTAAGGGTAAATTAAGAATAGCCAATCCACCAAACCTGCACATAGAGTCATAGAATCCCGAAGTGCAGAAAGAGGCCATTTGGCCCATCAAGTCTGCACCGACACCAATCCCACCCAGGCCCTGTCCACGTAACCCCACGTATTTACCCTGACACTAAGGGTCAATTTAACATGGCCAATCCAGTTAACCTGCACATCTTTGGACACTAAGGGACAATTTAGCATGGCTAATCCATCTAACCTGTACATCTTTGGACACTAAGGGACAATTCAGCATGGCCAATGCACCTCACCTGCACACATCTTTGGGCTGTGGGAGGAAACCGGAGCACCCGGAGGAAATCCACACAGACATGGGGAGAATGTGCAGACTCCAGACAGATAGTCACCCGAGGCCAGAATTGAACCCAGGTCCCTGGCGTTCTCCCCGTGTCTGCGTGGGTTTCCTCCGGGTTCTCCGGTTTCCTGTGAGGCAGCAGTGCTAACCACTGTGCCACTGTGCCAATGCATCGACCATTCTCTCAGCTACATGGCGATGTTGTGTGTTTAAAGCGGTCGCTTGTCTGCTGATAGAACGTCACGTGAGCTGTAGTGATGTAAGCAGAGGGGATCATGGGCTTTTTGGGGCTCTTTGGCCCTTGGACGAGCAGTAACTCCTAAATAAAGCTGCACGGTGTCTGCCGTTAGCCGGTGTGTGTGGCACCCCACCGCCTTTCCTCTTGTTTGAATTCCCCGTCAATACGTAACAAAAGAGAAAACTGGCAACGAGAACAGGATCTGAAAAAAAATCGACTAGAATGAGATAAGGAAATCCAAAAGATAATCGAAGGCGCGGAACAGAAACCACGAATGGAAAACATGTAAAAAAGGTGTTCGAAAAGAGAATAGTGAGTAAGCAAGAAACAAAGGTTAACAAATAAATAAATACACTTCCTTACCCTGCAGTAAAGTGGATAGACCTCCATGCAGCGGAGATCATGCACGTGACAAAGCGGAATGGGCTGTGGGAATGCAGACTCAGAGAACAGGATCAAATAAGGCTATGAAATCTTAAAGGAGCTACTTTGATTTGATTTGATTTGATTTGATCTATTGTCACATGTATTAGTGTTGTTTCTTGTGCGCAGGTTGTGGGATGTGTGGGATGTAAGAGTGTTACAGTGAGGGGTGTGGGATATATCAGAGTGTTACAGTGAGGGGTGTGGGGTATATCAGAGTGTTACAGTGAGGGGTGTGGGGTATATCAGAGTGTTACAGTGAGGGGTGTGGGGTATATCAGAGTGTTACAGTGAGGGGTGTGGGGTATATCAGAGTGTTACAGTGAGGGGTGTGGGGTATATCAGAGTGTTACAGTGAGGGGTGTGGGGTATATCAGAGTGTTACAGTGAGGAGTGTGGGATATATCAGAGTGTTACAGTGAGGGGTGTGGGATATATCAGAGTGTTACAGTGAGAGGTGAGGGATATATCAGAGTGTTACAGTGAGAGGTGAGGGATATATCAGAGTGTTACAGTGAGGGGTGTGGGGTATATCAGAGTGTTACAGTGAGGGGTGTGGGGTATATCAGAGTGTTACAGTGAGGGGTGTGGGGTATATCAGAGTGTTACAGTGAGGGGTGTGGGGTATATCAGAGTGTTACAGTGAGGGGTGTGGGGTATATCAGAGTGTTACAGTGAGGAGTGTGGGATATATCAGAGTGTTACAGTGAGGGGTGTGGGATATATCAGAGTGTTACAGTGAGAGGTGAGGGATATATCAGAGTGTTACAGTGAGAGGTGAGGGATATATCAGAGTGTTACAGTGAGGGGTGTGGGATATATCAGAGTGTTACAGTGAGAGGTGAGGGATATATCAGAGTGTTACAGTGAGAGGTGAGGGATATATCAGAGTGGTACAGTGAGGGGTGAGGGATATATCAGAGTGTTACAGTGAGGGGTGAGGGATATATCAGAGTGTTACAGTGAGAGGTGAGGGATATATCAGAGTGTTACAGTGAGGGGTGAGGGATATATCAGAGTGTTACAGTGAGAGGTGAGGGATATATCAGAGTGTTACAGTGAGGGGTGTGGGATATATCAGAGTGTTACAGTGAGGGGTGAGGGATATATCAGAGTGTTACAGTGAGGGGTGTGGGATATATCAGAGTGTTACAGTGAGAGGTGAGGGATATATCAGAGTGTTACAGTGAGAGGTGAGGGATATATCAGAGTGTTACAGTGAGAGGTGAGGGATATATCAGAGTGTTACAGTGAGAGGTGAGGGATATATCAGAGTGTTACAGTGAGGGGTGTGGGGTATATCAGAGTGTTACAGTGAGGGGTGTGGGGTATATCAGAGTGTTACAGTGAGGGGTGTGGGGTATATCAGAGTGTTACAGTGAGGGGTGTGGGGTATATCAGAGTGTTACAGTGAGGGGTGTGGGGTATATCAGAGTGTTACAGTGAGGGGTGTGGGGTATATCAGAGTGTTACATTGAGGGGTGTGGGGTTTATCAGTGTGTTACAGTGAGGGGTGTTGGATATATCAGAGTGTTACAGTGAGGGGTGTGGGGTATATCAGAGTGTTACAGTGAGGGGTGTGGGGTATATCAGAGTGTTACAGTGAGGGGTGTGGGGTATATCAGAGTGTTACAGTGAGGGGTGTGGGGTATATCAGAGTGTTACAGTGAGGGGTGTGGGGTATATCAGAGTGTTACAGTGAGGGGTGTGGGGTATATCAGAGTGTTACAGTGAGGGGTGTGGGGTATATCAGAGTGTTACAGTGAGGGGTGTGGGGTATATCAGAGTGTTACAGTGAGGGGTGTGGGGTTTATCAGTGTGTTACAGTGAGGGGTGTTGGATATATCAGAGTGTTACAGTGAGGGGTGTGGGGTATATCAGAGTGTTACAGTGAGGGGTGTGGGGTATATCAGAGTGCTACAGTGAGGGGTGTGGGGTATATCAGTGTCACAGTGAGGGGTGTGGGGTATATCAGAGTGTTACAGTGAGGGGTGTGGGGTATATCAGTGTCACAGTGAGGGGTGTGGGGTATATCAGTGTCACAGTGAAGGGTGTGGGGTATATCAGAGTGTTACAGTGAGGGGTGTGGGGTATATCAGTGTCACAGTGAGGGGTGTGGGGTATATCAGTGTCACAGTGAGGGGTGTGGGGTATATCAGTGTCACAGTGAGGGGTGTGGGGTATATCAGTGTCACAGTGAGGGGTGTGGGGTATATCAGAGTGTTACAGTGAGGGGTGTGGGGTATATCAGAGTGCTACAGTGAGGGGTGTGGGGTATATCAGTGTCACAGTGAGGGGTGTGGGGTATATCAGAGTGTTACAGTGAGGGGTGTGGGGTATATCAGAGTGTTACAGTGAGGGGTGTGGGGTATATCAGTGTCACAGTGAGGGGTGTGGGGTATATCAGTGTCACAGTGAGAGGTGAGGGGTATATCAGAGTGTTACAGTGAGGGGTGTGGGGTATATCAGAGTGTTACAGTGAGGGGTGTGGGGTATATCAGAGTGTTACAGTGAATGGTGTGGGATATATCAGTGTAACAGTGAGGGATGTGGGATATATTGGAGTATTACAGTGAGGGGCGTGGGACATGTCAGCGTGTGAGTGAGAAGGGTGAAGAGGGTGGCGATGATAAATTTAGGTGAGGAAAGTAGGGAGGCGGCTCGGGTGGAACATGGACTGGGTGGGCCGAATGGCCTGGTCTCTGCGCCCCCATGCCCTGAGTAATTCCCGTGTAACCTGAGGCGGGAGTGCAGACAAATGCTGCATAGTGAGTTGCAATAAAAGCAGCAGTCACCAGGTGGCAGCAGATACTCACTCCTTGCCAGGCCAGGTGTCTGAGTGAATGCTGCACAGATCCTCTTATATCAGAGAATTCCAATCATAGAATCCCTACAGTGCAGAAGGAGGCCATTCAGCCCATCAAGCCTGCACCGACAACAATCTCACCCAGGCCCTATCCCCGTAACCTCATGTATTTACCCCAGCTAGTCCCCCTGATACTGAGGGAGAATTTAGCACGGCCAATGCACCCTAACCAGCACGTCTTTCGGACTGTGGGAGGAAACCGGAGCACCCGGAGGAAACCCACGCAGACACGGGGAGAACGTGCAGACTCCACACAGACAGTGACCCACCCCGGGATTCGAACCCGGGTCCCTGGCGCTGTGAGGCAGCAGTGCTAAGCCACTGTGCCATCGTGCCCGCCCTGACAAACCCAGCACTGTACCCGGTGCCAGAGGAGGAAAGCCAGTGTGTAATTGTCCGTAGCAGCAGCAGCTCTGGGTGTGGGGAAAGATGAGAGAGTTCCCCCCCCCCCCCCCCGCAGGTCCCGGAGATGGGAACCTGGCTCGGGTTAACGGGGGCGAGGGTTATGATCGTGGACCGGCCGGGTCTCTCTTTGTTTGGGACGGGTTTGGCTGCGGTTTTGAGTGTGAACCTGCAAACGTTGCAATCAGAAGCAGGGACGGTGAACCCAATGAAACCATCCCCTGCTCCCCAGTCCCCGCCGTGCGGTCTCAGATCACACTCTGAGGAGGCTGCTGGGGAACACCAACATTTCTCTCTGCCCACACACAGGTGCTGACACGTCTGTTTGTGTCGGCTTAACTTCACTTTGTTCTCTCTCCTCTCTCTCTCTCCACTCAGCTGACAACAACTCAGGACAGTTCCCTCCGATAACTGAGAGCCAAGTGGCTATTCTGGCCAGCGAGCACCAGCATGCTATTCGACTGCACAGGCATCACCGCTGTGTTCACTCTTTCAAACTTGCTCGTCCCATCGGGTGGAGGGAGGAGGTGAGGAAAGAACGTCCATTGACGCAGTGGTTAGCACCGCTGCCTCACAGCGCCAGGGACCCGGGTTCGATTCCGGCCTCGGGTCACTGTCTGTGTGGAGTTTGCACATTCTCCCCGTGTCTGCGTGGGTTTCCTTCCGGTTTCCTCCGAAAGACGTGCTGGTTAGGGTGCATTGGCCGTGCTAAATGCTCCCTCAGTGTAACCCGAACAGGCGCCGGAGTGTGGCGACTAGGGGATTTTCACAGTAACTTCATTGCAGTGTTAATGCAAGCCTACTTGTGACACTAATAAATAAACTCTTAAACATTTTAAACAACTGCGTTGCACCCTTACCCAGCCCCCCCCCCCCACCACCCCCACCCCACCTTCCACCTCAAAGCACCCCAATGAATTGCAAATAACGCAGTGCAAATCTGTACACAGCAAGATCCCACACACACAGCAATCGAGATAACCAGAATCCGATTCTGGTTGTTGATTGGGTGCAGGAACGTGGGACCAAGACACCAGGAAGCATCACTACCAGCGCTCCCTCCCCACCCCTCCTTCCGCCCACACCACCCACCCCTCCTTCCGCCCACACCACGCACCCACCCCCCCTTCCGCCCACACCACCCACCCACCCCCCCTTCCGCCCACACCACCCACCCACCCCTCCTTCCGCCCACACCACCCACCCACCCCCCCTTCCGCCCACACCACCCACCCACCCCCCCTTCCGCCCACACCACTCACCCACCCCCCGTTCCGCCCACACCACCCACACACCCCCCGTTCCGCCCACACCACCCACCCACCCCCCCTTCCGCCCACACCACCCACCCACCCCCCCTTCCGCCCACACCACTCACCCACCCCCCCTTCCGCCCACACCACCCACACACCCCCCGTTCCGCCCACACCACCCATCCGCCTCCTCCTCTGCCCAGCAGGAGGGCAACAAACGCTGGCCCTGCCAGTGATGCCCATCTCCTGTGTAGGAATGGCATGTTTAACAACGTGAGTGGTTCATTCCTGGTCAGGTTTGTCTCACTGGGCCGTTCTATGTCCCAATGCAGTGTCACACGGAGAACATCCCAACATCCGCTGATTTGTGACTCACTGACCCGGTAATGGGCGGCCGTGATTTCTGAGTGGGTTTGAATTCAGCTGGGGGGGGGGGGGGGGGCGGAATGGCAGGGGGTGGGGGGGGGCATGGTGATGGGGTGAGGGTGCATGGTGGTGGGGTGGGGTTCATGGTGATTGGGTGAGGGGGTATGGTGATGGGGTGAGGGGGCATGGTGATGGGGTGAGGGGCATGGTGATGGGGTGAGGGGGCATGGTGATGGGGTGAGGGGGCATGGTGATGGGGTAAGGGGGCATGGTGATGGGGTGAGGGGGCATGGTGATGGGGTGAGGGCGCATGGTGATTGGGTAAGGGGGCATGGTGATGGCATGAGGGGGCATGGTGATGGGGTGAGGGCATGGTGATGGCATGAGGGGGCATGGTGAACGGATGAGGGGGCATGGTGATTGGGTGGGGGGCATGGTGATTGGGTGAGGGGGCATGGTGATTGGGTGAGGGGGCATGGTGATGGGGCATGGTGATTGGGTGAGAGGGCATGGTGATGGGGCATGGTGATTGGGTGAGGGGGCATGGTGATGGGGTGAGGGGGCATGGTGATTGGGTGGGGGGCATGGTGATTGGGTGAGGGGGCATGGTGATTGGGTGAGGGAGCATGGTGATGGGGCATGGTGATTGGGTGAGGGGGCATGGTGATGGGGTGAGGGGGCATGGTGATTGGGTGGGGGGGCATGGTGATTGGGTGAGGGGGCATGGTGATGGGGCATGGTGATTGGGTGAGGGGGCATGGTGATGGGGTGAGGGGGCATGGTGATTGGGTGAGGGGCATGGTGATTGGGTGAGGGAGCATGGTGATGGGGTGGGGGGGGGGGCATGGTGATGGGGTGAGGGGGCATGGTGATGTAGTGTTACAGTCATAGCTAGGGTGTAGAGAAAGATCAACTTAATGCGAGGTAGATCCATTCAAAAGTCTGATGGCAGCAGGGAAGAAGCTGTTCTTGAGTCGGTTGGTACGTGACCTCAGACTTTTGTATCTTTTTCCCGATGGAAGAAGGTGGAAGAGAGAATGTCCGGGGGGCGTGGGGTCCTTAATTATGCTGGCTGCTTTTCCGAGGCAGCGGGAAGTGTAGACAGAGTCAATGGGTGGGAGGCTGGTTTGCGTGATGGATTAGGCTACATTCATGACCTCATGTAGTTCCTTGCGGTCTTGGGCAGAGGAAGCCAAATCTGTACGATATTGCGTTAGAGCATTGTGAGAGAGTTTAAAAGAGTTAGAATAAAGTTTTAGAAGCATAGAACGAGAGTAAAAGATAGAATTAGAAGGTATGCTGGGCACAGCTTGCAAGAAGTCGCCTCGCTCCGCCACCATCTTGAGAATCTCCCGACTACGGTAAATCATGGCGTATAAATCAACCTTTGAAGCCTCAAAAAACCTTTCCAAAAACATGGTCGATTGATACGTTGAGTCTAAAATGTGGAGCGCCAGTGTTGGTGCTGGCGGTCACCATTTTGGGATGTGAAATTAAATATAAAATCGGTCGTCCAAATTAAATCGATGTGACATATTTCATCGAATGAATTAATTCTACAAACACATCTTTAACCACAATTAAAACATTTTAACCTGAGGGGGTGGGGGGATGTAAAGCAGAGGTGGGTCCCTCCTCCAAGAACAAATCCCTAACCACTCATAGAGGAGTACCTCACTCTATAATCTGTAAACAGTGAGTGTGAAGTGGTACGGTCTGCTCTTCAGCAACTTTTAGTGATTAAATCAGAATAACTCCCTGACCCTCTAAAATCAACAAGCAACTATTCATTTATCTAACTATTTATTGGAGAAGTCTCGTTTGTTATCGGAATTAACCAGACAAATCGCTCCACCAACTAAGAACGGCCGTGCACCACCACCCACAGAATCGAGAAAGAGCTATCAACCAGTCAATCCTTACCGTGTCCAGGCCGGGTAAGCTTTCCCGTGTTGAGCTGAATTCCAAAGGTGAGGTGAGAGTGACTGCCCTTGACATCAAGGCCGCATTCGACCGAGTGTGGCATCAAGGAGCCCTCGCCAAACTGGCATCAATGGGTATCAGGGGGCAAAATCTCCGCTGGTTAGAGTCATACCTGGTACATAAGAAGATGGTTGTGATCATGGAGGGTCAGTCATCTGAGCTCCAGGATATCTCTGCAGGAGTCCCTCAGAGTAGTGTCCTCGGCCCAACAATCTTCAGCTGCTTCACCAATGACCTTCTCTCCATCATAAGGTCAGAGTGAGGATGTTCGCTGATGATTGCACAATGGTCAGCTCCATTCGCAACTCCTCAGATACTGAAGCAGTCCATGTTCAAATGCAACAAGATCTGGACAATATCCAGGCTTGGGCTGACAAGTGGCAAGTAACATTTGCGCCACACAAATGCCAGGCAATGACCATCACCAATAAGAGACACTCTAACCACCGCCCCTTAACATTCAATGGTGTAACCATCACTGAATCCCCCACTGTCAACATCCTTGGGGTTACCATTGACCAGAAACCCAACTGGACTCACCACATAAACACAGTGGCTACAAGAGCAGGTCAGAGGCTGGGAATACTGTGGTGAGTAATTCTCCTGACTCCCCAAAACCTATCCACCATCTACAAGACACAAGTCAGGAGTGTGATGGAATACTCCCCACTTGCCTGGATGGATGCGGCTCCAACAACACTCAAGAAGCTCGACACCATCCAGGACAAAGCAGCCCACTTCATTGGCACCACATCCACAAACATTCAATCCCTCCACCACCGACGCTCAGTAGCAGCAGTGTGTACCATCTACAAGATGCACTGCAGCAATTCACCAAAGATCCTTAGACAGCACCTTCCAAACCCACGACCACTTCCATCTAGAAGGACAAGGGCAGCAGATACATGGGAACACCACCACCTGCAATTTCCCCTCCAAGACATCCTGACTTGTATATACATCGCCATTCCTTCGCAGTCGCTGGGTCAAAATCCTGGAATTCCCTCCCGAACGGCATTGTGGGTCAACCCACAGCACGTGGACTGCAGCGATTCAAGAAGGCAGCTCACCACCACCTTCTCAAGGGGCAACTAGGGATGGGCAATAAATGCTAGCCTGGCCAGCGACACCCATGTCCCACGAATGAATAAAAATAAACCTAACTGACAGTGAACAGGTTAACTAAACGATTAACAAACCCAATAAAACATTATTCTAATGGAATGCTGTTTAAATAAATACAATCCCCACTCATACCAAAAAAATTAGAATTCTAGTCACTCTCTAAATTACAACCAGGTTTTGTGTCTTCTGGAATATTCTGGGTCTTTTCTGTTGATTCTTCTTTCTTCCTTCTTCTTTGGTACCTTTGTTATCTAGATGGGGCTTTGAGCTAAGCGGTGAGTTGTGGCAGGCCACAGTTGCTCTCTCCTTTTGTCCCACTGCCTCCTTTTTATACCTTTGATGACATATCAATATTTCCCATAATAGGATTGGTCCTAAGTTGCCAAAACCATCAGATTTAAAATTTAATAGGTTCTTGGCATTTAAGTGCCTGATTCAAATTGATAGCCTGAATTCAAACAAATTCAAAAGCCTGGAAGCCTGTTGCCTTGGTAACACTGCTGCATGGCCTTTCGATACAAATGTTTCATTCTGGGTACTCTATATGTACTTGCATCTTTTTGAATTCTCTAAGCACAGAAAAAGCACCATCTTTTTAAAGGGACCATGTGATGTTTTCTCCCCTAGCACCTTACAAACACCAATCTACAATTACTTTACTCAGTTTCGCAACACTTGTAAAGCTTGGCAGCGAGCTCACCGCCACTGGGGAGAATGTTCCGCCTCCGGGTGTTGCTGGCCAATCGAGTGGCCAGCGGCACTCTGTTGCCAGCAGCCGCCAGGAGCAGTGGCCACTGCCGGGACTGCAGCCAGTCCCGAGGAAGGTGCTCAGGGATGGAGGCCTGACCTTTGGTCTGAAGTCTCGTTGGGGCCAACCTGGCGGGCTCCAGTAAATGGGGAGGGGGAATGGAGGGGTGGGAGGGGGGGGGGGCGAGGCGGGTGAGGGATTCAGGAGGGATAGGGTCTGGCCACCAACCCAAGCAGATTAGGTGGATTGGCCATGCTAAATTGCCCCTTAATGTCCAAAGATGTGTAGGCTAGATGGATTGCCCACACTAAATTGTCCCTTAATGTGCAGGTTAGGTGGAGTGGCCATGCTAAATTGCCCGTTAATGTCCAAAGATGTGCAGGTTAGGTACATTGACCATACTAAATTGCCCCTTAGTGAACAAAGATGTGCAGGTTGGGTTTGATTTGATCTGATTTATTATTGTCACATATTTTAGTATACAGAGCGAAGTATTGTATGAGGCAGCAGACAGTGTAGACAGAGTCAATGGATGGGAGGCTGGTTTGCGTGATGGACTGGGTTTCATTCACAACCTCTTGTAGTTTCTTGTGGTCTTGGGCAGAGCAGGAGCCATACCAAGCTAAGATACAACCAGAAAGAATGCTCTCTATGGTGCATCTGTAAAAGTTGGTGAGAGTTGTAGCGGACATGCCAAATTTCCTTAGTCTCCTGAGAAAGTAGAGGTGGATTTGCCATGATATCCTGCTGCCTCGGAAAAGCAGCCAGCATAATTAAGGACCCCACGCACCCCAGACATTCTCTCTCCCACCTTCTTCCGTCGGGAAAAAGATACAAAAGTCTGAGGTCACGTACCAACCAACTCAAGAACAGCTTCTTCCCTTCAGACTTTTGAATGGACCTATCTCACACTAAGCTGATCTTTCTCTACACCCTAGCTATGACTGTAACACTACATTCTGCACTCTCTCCTTTCCTTCTCTATGAACGGTATGCTTTGTCTGTACAGCGCGCAAGAAACAATATTTTTCACTGTATCCCAAAACATGTGACAATAATAAATCAAATTTAAAAAAATTGTCTCTTAGTGTCCAAAGATGTCCAAAGTACATGCGTTAAGGCAGCACACTTGGCATGGGCACCTGCTATCACGGCTTTAATTGGCAAGGGCGGGCTCTTAACGTGACCCTGAAGGGCCTTGATTGCCCTATCCCTCCAAAGGACTCCGCTGCCAATGGTAAAATTGCAGTAGGATCATAGAATCAACAGTGCAGAAGGAGGCCATTTCGTCCATTGAGTCTGCACCAACCACAATCCCACCCAGGCCCCATCTCCATACCCCCCACTTATTTATCCTCATGATCCCCCTGATACTAGGGGCAATTTAGCATGGCCAATCCACCTAACCTGCACATCTTTGGAGTGTGGGAGGAAACCGGAGCACTCGGAGGAAACCCACGCAGACACGGGGGGAATGTGCAAACTCCACACAGACAGTCACCCATGACCGGAATTGAATCTGGTTCATGAGGCAGCAGTGCTAACCACTATGCCACCATGCCACCCATAGGGATAGGGAGCGGGCAGGTAGATCCCACGAAAGGTGCCCAATTTTACGGCTTCTGCCCTGGATGCCAACTTGCCCCGGAGAGTGTGTGTGGTTTGGGGGGAGTGAGGGCGTGGGAGGGGATGGGAAGGGGGTGGGGGGTGGGGAGAGCGTACGATCCAGTCCAAAGTTACTGAAGCAAGCAACCCTTTGAAGGAAATCAATTTCATCTTGCGGAGTGAGGGCGAGACGGATGTGTGCTGACGTGACAGAGAAAGATTTAAGACTGGGAACTCCACTGGGTCTATTGTTCCAGCACTGACTGGGTTTCCTGTTTAGGCAGAGAGTAAAAAATCTCTTCTACACACTCGCTGCAAACACCAAAATCTGTCTCCCAGAGGGGAAGCTCAGGGAAATATTAAACTGGCCCACAACTTCGAAACCAGCTCTCGTAATCCGTCCGATTAACCAGGTCAATACCAGAGCCATCAGAAGTGTAACCGGTCGCCAGATACCAATCTCATCATAATAGAGCACATACCACAACCCTCACCATAACACAGCGATCACCAGTGATCCGAGGGAGCACAGTTACAGCATATACAAACCCACCACCATGCAATGATATACCGCACCCCGCCCCCACACAGCACATCAACACAGAGAACCTTCACCCATCCCATTGCAATATCCCAACCCTACCGTACCACTGTGGGACAGAGCAGCCCTCAGCAACACCAACTGGAACCACACGCCTCACTGCAATATCGCCATGTCTTCACTACAGAACATTTGGATACATTCAATCACCCAAAAGTAATTACAACTTCACCCCCAAACAATGATATTCCTCTCCGTTGAATGATATAACACTCTGATATCACACATCTTTCACTGTATCACCCTGATATACCCCATACCCCTCACCGTAACACTGATACACCCACACCCCCCACAGTAATACTCTGATATACGCCACACCCCTCACTGTAACACTCTGATATATCCCACACCGCTCACAGTAACATTCTGATATACCCCACACCCCTCACTGTAACACTCTGATATACCCCACATCCCTCACTGTAACACTCTGATATACCCCACACCCCTCACTGTAACACTCTGATATGTTCCACAACACTCACTGTAACACTCTGATAAATCCAACACCCCTCACTGTAACACTCTAATATACCCCACACCTCTCATTGTAACACTCTGATATACCCCACACCTCTCATTGTAACACTCTGATATACCCCACACCCCTCACTGTAACACTCTGATATACCCCACACCCCTCACTGTAACACTCTGATATACCCCACACCCCTCACTGTAACACTCTGATATACCCCACACCCCTCACTGTAACACTCTAATATACCCCACATCCCTCACTGTAACACTCTGATATACCCCACATCCCTCACTTTAACACTGATACATCCCACACCACTCAATGTAACACTCTGATATACCCCACACCCCTCACTGTAACACTGATATACCCCACACCCCTCACTGTAACACTGATATATCCCACACCCCTCACTGTAACACTCCGATATATCACACACCCCTCACTGTTACACTGATATATCCCACACCCCTCACTGTAATACTCCGATACACCCCACACCTCTCACTGTAAGACTCTGATATAACCCACACCCCTCACTGTAACACTCTGATATACCCCACATCCCTCACTGCAACACTCTGATATACCCCATACCCCTCACTGCAGCACTCAGATATAATGCACACTCCTCACTGTAATACTCTGATATGCGCCACACCCCTCACTGTAACAATGATATACCCCACAGCCTGCACTGTAACACCACGATATATCACACACCCCTCACTGTAACACTCTGATATACCCCACACCCCTCACTGTGACACTCTGATATATCACACACCCCTCACTGTAACACACTGATATACCCCACACACCTCACTGTTACACCCTGATATATCCCACACCCCTCACTGTAACACTCTGATATATCCCACACCCCTCACTGTAACACTCTGATATATCCCATACCCCTCACTGTAACACTCTGATATATCCCATACCCCTCACTGTAACACTCTGATATACCCAACACCCCCTCACTGTAACACTCTCTGATATACCCCACACCCCCTCACTGTAACACTCTCTGATATACCCCACACCACTCACTGTAATGCTCTGACATACCCCACACACCCCCACTGTTACACCCTGATATGCCCCACCCCTTACACATTTAACATTCTGATATATCCCATACCCCTCACTGTAACACTCTGATATGTCCCACACATCTCACTGATATAACAGATTGTTACAGTGAACGGTGTGGAATATATCAGAATGTTAAATGTGAAGAGGGTGGGATATATCAGAGTGTTACAGTGAGGGCTGTGGGGTATATCAGAGTGTTACAGTGAGGGGTGTGGGGTATATCAGAGTGTTACAGTGAGGGGTGTGGGGTATATCAGAGTGTTACAGTGAGGTGTGTAGGATATATCAGAGTGTTACAGTGAGGGGAATGGGGTATATCAGAGTGCTGCAGTGAGGGGCGTGGGATACATCAGAGTGTTACAGTGATGGGTGTGGGCTATATCAGAGTGTTACAGTGAGGCTGTGAGGAATATCAGAGTGTTACAGTGAGAGGTGTGGGGTATATCAGAGTGTTATAGTGAGAGGTGTGGGGTATATCAGTGTTACAGTGAGGAGTGTGGGGTATATCAGTCTGGTTCAGTGAGTGGTGTGGGATATATCAGTGTGTTACAGTGAGGGGTGTGGGGTATATCAGTGTTACAGTGAGAGGTGTGGGGTATATCAGTGTTACAGTGAGGAGTGTGGGGAATATCAGTCTGGTTCAGTGAGTGGTGTGGGATATATCAGTGTGTTACAGTGAGGGGTGTGGTGTATATCAGAGTGTTACAGTGAGGGGTGTGGTGTATATCAGAATGTTACAGTGAGGTGTGTGGGATATATCAGAGTGTTACAGTGAGGGGTGTGGGGTATATCAGAATGTTACAGTGAGGGGCGTGGGATATATCAGAGTGTTACAGTGAGGGGTGTGGGTATATCAGGGTGTTACAGTGAGGGGTGTGGGATATATCAGAGTGTTACAATGAGGGGTGTGTTGTCAATCAGAGTGTTACAGTGAGGGGTGTGGGATATATCAGAGTGTTACAGTGAGGAGTGTGGGATATATCAGAGTGTTACAGTGAGGGGCGTTGGATACATCAGAGTGTTACAGTGAGGGGCGTGGGATACATCAGAGTGTTACAGTGAGGTGTGTGGGGTATATCAGAGTGTTACAGTGAGGGGTGTGGTGTATATCAGAGTGTTACAGTGAGGAGTGTGGGATATATCAGAGTGTTACAGTGAGGGGTGTGGGATATATCAGAGTGTTACAGTGAGGGGTGTGGGATATATCAGAGTGTTACAGTGAGGAGTGTGGGATACATCAGAGTGTTACAGTGAGGTGTCAGGGGTATATCAGTGTTACAGTGAGGAGTGTGGGGAATATCAGTCTGGTTCAGTGAGTGGTGTGGGATATATCAGAGTGTTACAGTGAGGGGTGTGGGGTATATCAGTGTGTTACAGTGAGGAGTGTGGGGTATATCGGAGTGTTACAGTGAGGGGTGTGGGATATATCAGTGTGTTACAGTGAGGGGTGTGGTGTATATCAGAGTGTTACAGTGAGGGGTGTGGTGTATATCAGAGTGTTACAGTGAGGGGTGTGGGGTATATCAGAGTGTTACAGTGAGGGGTTTGGGGTATATCAGAGAGTTACAGTGAGGGGTGTGGTGTATATCAGAGTGTTACAGTGAGGGCTGTGGGGTATATCAGAGTGTTACAGTGAGAGGTGTGGGGTATATCAGAGTGTTATAGTGAGAGGTGTGGGGTATATCAGTGTTACAGTGAGGAGTGTGGGGTATATCAGTCTGGTTCAGTGAGTGGTGTGGGATATATCAGTGTGTTACAGTGAGGGGTGTGGGGTATATCAGTGTTACAGTGAGAGGTGTGGGGTATATCAGTGTTACAGTGAGGAGTGTGGGGAATATCAGTCTGGTTCAGTGAGTGGTGTGGGATATATCAGTGTGTTACAGTGAGGGGTGTGGTGTATATCAGAGTGTTACAGTGAGGGGTGTGGTGTATATCAGAATGTTACAGTGAGGGGCGTGGGATATATCAGAGTTTTACAGTGATGGGTGTGGGGTATATCAGGGTGTTACAGTGAGGGGTGTGGGATATATCAGAGTGTTACAGTGAGGGGTGTGGGGTATATCAGAATGTTACAGTGAGGGGCGTGGGATATATCAGAGTGTTACAGTGAGGGGTGTGGGTATATCAGGGTGTTACAGTGAGGGGTGTGGGATATATCAGAGTGTTACAGTGAGGGGTGTGCGGTATATCAGAGTGTTACAGTGAGGGGTGTGGGGTATATTACTGTATTATAGTGAGGGGTGTGTGGTATATTAGAGTGTTACAGTGAGGGGCGTGGGATACATCAGAATGTTACAGTGAGGTGTGTGGGGAATATCAGAGTGTTACCGTGAGGGGTGTGGGGTATATCAGAGTGTTACAATGAGGGGTGTGTTGTCAATCAGAGTGTTACAGTGAGGGGTGTGGGATATATCAGAGTGTTACAGTGAGGAGTGTGGGATATATCAGAGTGTTACAGTGAGGGGCGTTGGATACATCAGAGTGTTACAGTGAGGGGCGTGGGATACATCAGAGTGTTACAGTGAGGTGTGTGGGGTATATCAGAGTGTTACAGTGAGGGGTGTGGTCTATATCAGAGTGTTACAGTGAGAGGTGTGGGGTATATCAGAGTGTTACAGTGAGGGGTGTGGGATATATCAGAGTGTTACAGTGAGGAGTGTGGGATATATCAGAGTGTTACAGTGAGGGGTGTGGGATATATCAGAGTGTTACAGTGAGGAGTGTGGGATACATCAGAGTGTTACAGTGAGGTGTCAGGGGTATATCAGTGTTACAGTGAGGAGTGTGGGGAATATCAGTCTGGTTCAGTGAGTGGTGTGGGATATATCAGAGTGTTACAGTGAGGGGTGTGGGGTATATCAGTGTGTTACAGTGAGGAGTGTGGGGTATATCGGAGTGTTACAGTGAGGGGTGTGGGATATATCAGTGTGTTACAGTGAGGGGTGTGGTGTATATCAGAGTGTTACAGTGAGGGGTGTGGTGTATATCAGAGTGTTACAGTGAGGGGTGTGGGGTATATCAGAGTGTTACAGTGAGGGGTTTGGGGTATATCAGAGAGTTACAGTGAGGGGTGTGGTGTATATCAGAGTGTTACAGTGAGGGCTGTGGGGTATATCAGAGTGTTACAGTGAGAGGTGTGGGGTATATCAGAGTGTTATAGTGAGAGGTGTGGGGTATATCAGTGTTACAGTGAGGAGTGTGGGGTATATCAGTCTGGTTCAGTGAGTGGTGTGGGATATATCAGTGTGTTACAGTGAGGGGTGTGGGGTATATCAGTGTTACAGTGAGAGGTGTGGGGTATATCAGTGTTACAGTGAGGAGTGTGGGGAATATCAGTCTGGTTCAGTGAGTGGTGTGGGATATATCAGTGTGTTACAGTGAGGGGTGTGGTGTATATCAGAGTGTTACAGTGAGGGGTGTGGTGTATATCAGAGTGTTACAGTGAGGGGTGTGGGATATATCAGAGTGTTACAGTGAGGAGTGTGGGATATATCAGAGTGTTACAGTGAGGGGTGTGGGATATATCAGAGTGTTACAGTGAGGAGTGTGGGATACATCAGAGTGTTACAGTGAGGTGTCAGGGGTATATCAGTGTTACAGTGAGGAGTGTGGGGAATATCAGTCTGGTTCAGTGAGTGGTGTGGGATATATCAGAGTGTTACAGTGAGGGGTGTGGGGTATATCAGTGTGTTACAGTGAGGAGTGTGGGGTATATCGGAGTGTTACAGTGAGGGGTGTGGGATATATCAGTGTGTTACAGTGAGGGGTGTGGTGTATATCAGAGTGTTACAGTGAGGGGTGTGGTGTATATCAGAGTGTTACAGTGAGGGGTGTGGGGTATATCAGAGTGTTACAGTGAGGGGTTTGGGGTATATCAGAGAGTTACAGTGAGGGGTGTGGTGTATATCAGAGTGTTACAGTGAGGGCTGTGGGGTATATCAGAGTGTTACAGTGAGAGGTGTGGGGTATATCAGAGTGTTATAGTGAGAGGTGTGGGGTATATCAGTGTTACAGTGAGGAGTGTGGGGTATATCAGTCTGGTTCAGTGAGTGGTGTGGGATATATCAGTGTGTTACAGTGAGGGGTGTGGGGTATATCAGTGTTACAGTGAGAGGTGTGGGGTATATCAGTGTTACAGTGAGGAGTGTGGGGAATATCAGTCTGGTTCAGTGAGTGGTGTGGGATATATCAGTGTGTTACAGTGAGGGGTGTGGTGTATATCAGAGTGTTACAGTGAGGGGTGTGGTGTATATCAGAATGTTACAGTGAGGGGCGTGGGATATATCAGAGTTTTACAGTGAGGGGTGTGGGGTATATCAGGGTGTTACAGTGAGGGGTGTGGGATATATCAGAGTGTTACAGTGAGGGGTGTGGGGTATATCAGAATGTTACAGTGAGGGGCGTGGGATATATCAGAGTGTTACAGTGAGGGGTGTGGGTATATCAGGGTGTTACAGTGAGGGGTGTGGGATATATCAGAGTGTTACAGTGAGGGGTGTGCGGTATATCAGAGTGTTACAGTGAGGGGTGTGGGGTATATTACTGTATTATAGTGAGGGGTGTGTGGTATATTAGAGTGTTACAGTGAGGGGCGTGGGATACATCAGAATGTTACAGTGAGGTGTGTGGGGAATATCAGAGTGTTACTGTGAGGGGTGTGGGATATATCAGAGTGTTACAGTGAGGAGTGTGGGATATATCAGAGTGTTACAGTGAGGGGCGTTGGATACATCAGAGTGTTACAGTGAGGGGCGTGGGATACATCAGAGTGTTACAGTGAGGTGTGTGGGGTATATCAGAGTGTTACAGTGAGGGGTGTGGTCTATATCAGAGTGTTACAGTGAGAGGTGTGGGGTATATCAGAGAGTTACAGTGAGGGGTGTGGGATATATCAGAGTGTTACAGTAAGGGGTGTGGGGTATATCAGAGTGTTACAGTGAGGTGTGTGGGATATATCAGAATGTCACAGTGAGGGGTGTGGGATATATCAGTGTGTTACAGTGAGGTGTGTGGGGTATATCAGAGTGTTACAGTAAGGGGTGTGGGGTATATCAGAGTGTTACAGTGAGGGGTGTGTTGTATATCAGAGTGTTACAGTGAGGAGTGTGGAATACATCAGAGTGTTACAGTGAGGGGTGTGGGATATATCAGAGTGTTACAGTGAAGGGGTGTGGGATATATCAGAGTGTTACAGTCAGTGGTGTGGGATATATCAGAGTGTTACAGTGAGGAGTGCGGGATATATCAGAGTGTTACAGTGAGGGGTGTGGGGTATATCAGAGTGTTACAGTGAGGTGTGTGGGGTATATCAGAGTGTTACAGTGAGGGGTGTGGGGTATATCAGTGTTACAGTGAAGTGTGTGGGCTATATCAGAATGTTACAGTGAGGGGTGTGGGGTATATCAGAATGTTACAGTGAGGAGTGTGGGGTATATCAGAGTGTTACAGTGAGGAGTGCGGAATATATCAGAGTGTTACAGTGAGGGGTGTGGGATATATCAGAGTGTTACAATGAGGGGTGTGGGGTATATCAGAGTGTTGCAGGGAGGAGTGTGGGATATATCAGAGTGTTACAGTGAGGGGTGTGGGGTATATCAGAGTGTTACAGTGAGGAGTGTGGGATATATCAGAGTGTTACAGTGAGGGGCGTTGGATACATCAGAGTGTTACAGTGAGGGGCGTGGGATACATCAGAGTGTTACAGTGAGGTGTGTGGGGTATATCAGAGTGTTACAGTGAGGGGTGTGGTGTATATCAGAGTGTTACAGTGAGAGGTGTGGGGGATATCAGAGTGTTACAGTGAGGGGTGTGGGATATATCAGAGTGTTACAGTGAGGAGTGTGGGATATATCAGAGTGTTACAGTGAGGGGTGTGGGATATATCAGAGTGTTACAGTGAGGGGTGTGGGATATATCAGAGTGTTACAGTGAGGAGTGTGGGATACATCAGAGTGTTACAGTGAGGTGTCAGGGGTATATCAGTGTTACAGTGAGGAGTGTGGGGAATATCAGTCTGGTTCAGTGAGTGGTGTGGGATATATCAGTGTGTTACAGTGCGGGGTGTGGTGTATATCAGAGTGTTACAGTGAGGGGTGTGGTGTATATCAGAGTGTTACAGTGAGGGGTGTGGGGTATATCAGAGTGTTACAGTGAGGGGTTTGGGGTATATCAGAGAGTTACAGTGAGGGGTGTGGTGTATATCAGAGTGTTACAGTGAGGGCTGTGGGGTATATCAGAGTGTTACAGTGAGGTGTGTGGGATATATCAGAATGTCACAGTGAGGGGTGTGGGATATATCAGTGTTTCAGTGAGGGATGTGGGATATATCAGTGTGTTACAGTGAGGTGTGTGGGGTATATCAGAGTGTTACAGTGAGGGGTGTGGTGTATATCAGAGTGTTACAATAAGGGGTGTGCGGTATATCAGAGTGTTACAGTGAGGGGTGTGGGGTATATCGGAGTGTTACAGTGAGGGGTGTGGGGTATATCAGAGTGTTACAGTGAGAGGTGTGGGATATATCAGAGTGTTACAGTGAGGGGTGTGGGGTATATCAGAGTGTTACAGTGAGGGGTGTGGGGTATATCAGAGTGTTACAGTGAGGGGTGTGGGGTATATCGGAGTGTTACAGTGAGGGGTGTGGGGTATATCAGAGTGTTACAGTGAGGGGTGTGGGGTATATCAGAGTGTTACAGTGAGGGGTGTGGGGTATATCAGAGTGTTACAGTGAGGGGTGTGGGATATATCAGTGTTTCAGTGAGGGATGTGGGATATATCAGTGTGTTACAGTGAGGTGTGTGGGGTATATCAGAGTGTGACAGTGAGGGGTGTGGTGTATATCAGAGTGTTACAATAAGGGGTGTGCGGTATATCAGAGTGTTACAGTGAGGGGTGTGGGGTATATCGGAGTGTTACAGTGAGGGGTGTGGGGTATATCAGAGTGTTACAGTGAGGAGTGTGGGATATATCAGAGTGTGTTACAGTGAGGGGTGTGGGATATATCAGAGTGTTACAGTGAGGGGTGTGGGGTATATCGGAGTGTTACAGTGAGGGGTGTGGGGTATATCAGAGTTTAACAGTGAGGAGTGTGGGATATATCAGTGTGTTACAGTGAGGGGTGTGGGATATATCAGAGTGTTACAGTGAGGGGTGTGGTGTATATCAGAGTGTTACAGTGAGGGGTGTGGGGTATATCAGAGTGTTACAGTGAGGGGTGTGGGGTATATCAGAGAGTTACAGTGAGGGGTGTGGTGTATATCAGAGTGTTACAGTAAGGGGTGTGGGGTATATCAGAGTGTTACAGTGAGGTGTGTGGGATATATCAGAATGTCACAGTGAGGGGTGTGGGATATATCAGTGTGTTACAGTGAGGTGTGTGGGGTATATCAGAGTGTTACAGTAAGGGGTGTGGGGTATATCAGAGTGTTACAGTGAGGGGTGTGTTGTATATCAGAGTGTTACAGTGAGGAGTGTGGAATACATCAGAGTGTTACAGTGAGGGGTGTGGGATATATCAGAGTGTTACAGTGAAGGGGTGTGGGGTATATCAGAGTGTTACAGTCAGTGGTGTGGGATATATCAGAGTGTTACAGTGAGGAGTGCGGGATATATCAGAGTGTTACAGTGAGGGGTGTGGGGTATATCAGAGTGTTACAGTGAGGTGTGTGGGGTATATCAGAGTGTTACAGTGAGGGGTGTGGGGTATATCAGTGTTACAGTGAAGTGTGTGGGCTATATCAGAATGTTACAGTGAGGGGTGTGGGGTATATCAGAGTGTTACAGTGAGGGGTGTGGGGTATATCAGAGTGTTACAGTGAGGGGTGTGGGATATATCAGAGTGTTACAATGAGGGGTGTGGGATATATCAGAGTGTTACAGTGAGGAGTGTGGGGTATATCGGAGTGTTACAGTGAGGGGTGTGGGGTATATCAGAGTGTTACAGTGAGGAGTGTGGGGTATATCAGAGTGTTACAGTGAGGGGTGTGGGGTTTATCAGAGTGTTACAGTGAGGGGTGTGGGGTATATCAGAGTGTTACAGTGAGGAGTGTGGGGTATATCAGAGTGTTGCAGTGTGGACTGTGGGATATATCAGAGTGTTCCATTGATGGGATTTGAGTTTGGTTTTAAACTGCTCCTTGTTCATCTCCGTCCAGTCACTTGTTCTGATCCCCTTGTTAACACACAGACTGGGCCTACTCTGGCTGGTTGAGAGTTAACTGGATTTATAGTAGTAAAACTACAGGCACAAACAGGCACCATTCTTCCTGTAAAATTCACTTTCGATGCCGAGAATCCTTTCTTCCCATACTTCCTGAAATGCCAGCTTATCGCAGAGCCCCACATACCGAGCCCCTGGGATGTGCCATCCCTCAAACACGCCGGTGTGATACGTGGCCCCTTTTCCTCGATCGCTCTTTCATCCCTGAACCCGATGAACTGCTGCCTTCCTCCGTAGCTGCCACAGAGTAATGACCTTGAACGCATTCCTTCATGGTGGAGTCAGATTTGTACAGGAGCCTGCTCTGTTTCCCTTAGCAACCGCCTTCTTGAGGCCCAGTCAAAAATGATGCACACTTGTCCCCCACCCCCTTTTCCAAAAGGCTAAGCTGGAACTCCGCCAGGCCTGAGGCCTAGGGAAGGGGACGCTCCAGAACTGTCATCTTGTCAGGGCTATAATGGGCATTGCAATGGGAGTAGATTCCTGCCATCATGTTTTGAATTTGCCATTGGGAATCTCTCCCATATTTGGGAAGAGCTTAGCCCCTTTTGGTGATTAATTCATCGACAGCTGAACCATGTATAGAAAGGCCCATTCTCGCTCGCTCCTCTGTGGGCCCAGTTCAGGCAGCGGCCTGAGACTCTGCATTATTATTGATGTAAAGCTATACATTGGCAAGCATTCAACAGAACTCAGCAATGCTGGAATTGGAAAGCACTACTACACAAACACAAGTGTATACTTCACTGGCCCCATTTTATTCCTGTAAGAGGATGTTCAGTACATTAATCGCCCCCAGTTGCCATGAGGGATAATTGTGAGAGCGACAGTGTGCATCAGGACCGAGTTCAGGGGCCATCAGCAGCTCCCATGTTGTCATTCGCACTCATCCCACCCACCTCATTTGAAGGGGCCTTCCTCAATATCCTGCCTAACTCACCGTAACACGGCAGGACAATTGGGTGGCACGGTGGCACAGTGGTTGGCACTGCTGCCTCACAGTGCCAGGGATCTGGGTTCGATTCCCACCTCGGGTGACTGTCTCTGCACGTTCTCCCCCCGTGTCTGCGTGGGTTTCCTCCGGGTGCTCCGGTTTCCTCACACAGTCCAAAAGGCGTGCTGGTCAGGTGGATTGGCCATGCTGAATTGCCCCTTAGTGTCAGGGGGATTAGCAGGGTAAATACGTGGTGTTACAGGGATAGGGCCTGGGTGGGATTGTTATTGGTGCAGGTTCGAAGGGCCAAATGGCCTCCTTCTGCACTGTACGGATTCTAAGCCCCACTAACTAGCAGCTCTGCCCATGACCATGTCCTCTCTATCTGTATGCCCTCATGCCCCACTCTCTCTCGATGCCCAACCTTCATTCATTTGGCATTGTGGATGGAAAAAATCTTCCCCTTTCACACTTTTTCTTTCCCTTCTTTCACTGAGACACCTTTCTCACTTCCAATCATCCACCTCTGTTCCTCCTCTCTTTCTTTTACCTCTCCCTCTCTCCTGCTCCCTCTCCCCCTGCCAGCTGCCAATCGGCAAGAAGAATCGACCGATCCACCTCGTCCACGTTGACGGTAAAGAGTCACTTGTTTGTGAGTCTACGGCCGGCACCTACAGGATGTGTTGTTTTGGAAAGCTAAGAGACAGGGTCATGGGATAGTGCCTGGGACGCATCCAGCAATGCAAGCACCTGATAGACTAGCTTCAGGCATTAAGCGGTGGAACCCAGCCAGATTTTTCAGCTGTAGCTCAGGTGAGGCAGTTGCAGGTGTTTGGGAAGGAGACAACCTCCTCTAGGCATTAATGTCAGGAGCACTGTGGTTACACACGGCCGTCAAGCCACGTAACTCCACATACGTCAAGATATACGTTAAGATGTACGTCAGGGGTCCAGAGGGGCAATTCTTTCACAGAGAGCGTGGTGAGTGTCTGGAACAAGCTGCCAGACCTTGTAGTAGAGGCGGGTACAATTTTGTCTTTTAAAAAGCGTTTAGGCAGTTACATGAGTAAGATTGGTATCGAGGGATATGGGCCAAATGCGGGCAATTGGGACTAACTTAGTAGTTAAAAAAAAAAGGGCGGCATGGACAAGTTGGGCCAAAAGGCCTGTTTCCATGCTGCAAACCTCAATGACTCTATAGCTCAAACCTCATCACAAAAGACCTCAATTATGGCCCGTGCGCCCCGGGAGAAATTGCCATGAAGGGGCTAGCCTGTTACACGGAGAGAAAGACAATGGATTGGGTGCAGATCTGGACCAGAATTTTATGGAGACATTGGACGGCTTTGGCCACCGGCTGGAGAACTGGCGGGTCCCCTGCTGTGTTAATGCCAGCCGCCGGGGGATGAGGTCTTCAAGTGGGCATTCATTGGCCACTTTATTCGAAGAGGGGATGTCACAAGACACGGGGCCTGGACAACGTGAAATGACTGTCAGTTTACGATGGCCAGGGTACCGCGTTTACGCGGGATGTGCGTGTGGGAACATGAAGTGTGACAGGATTGGAGACCCTCAAGAGTAAGAGTGTAAAGTTGGGGATTTGGAACAGTCAGGAATTCAGTGTGGGGTTGGGGGGGTTGGGGGCGGGGGGGGGTGGGTGGGGGGCGGGGGGGGGCGGTGGTGGTGGTGGGGTGGGAGCGGGGGAGTCGGCGTGGGGGGAGGTTGGGAAGCAGGTGCCGTTTCTTAGATATGTTTTTCAGGCTTTGGAAGGTGGTGATCTCTCAAGGCTTTTATTGAGTGAGCAGTTTGGTGATTTAGATTTTACCCTCTGAACACAGGCAGGTAGTAGGGGATTTTCCCAGTAACTTCGCTGCAGTGTTAATGTAAGCCGACTTGTGACACTAATAACTAAACTAAACTAGTTTAAACTGGGACGAGGAAGATATAAGTATTGCACTAAATTGCACTAAGGGCAGCTCAGTGGCACAGTGGTTAGCAATGCTGCCTCACAGAGCCAGGGACCCGGGTTCAATTCCGGCCTTGGGTCACTGTCTGTGTGGAGTTTGCACATTCTCCCCGTGTCTGAGTGGGTTTACTCCGGGTGCTACAGTTTCCTCCCACACTCCAAAGATGTGCAGGTTAGGTGGATTGGCCATGCTAAATTGCCCCTTAGTGTCCAAAAATGTGCAAGTTGGGTGGATTGACCATGCTAAATTGCCCCTTCGTGTCCAAAGATGTGCAGGTTAGGTGGATTGGCCATGCTAAATTGCCCCTTAGTGTCCAAAGATGTGCAGGTTAGGTGGATTGGCCATGCTAAATTGCCCCTTCGTGTCCAAAGATGTGCAGGTTAGGTGGATTTGCCATGCTAAATTGCCCTTTAGTGTCTAAAGATGTGCAGGTTAGGTGGATTGGCCATGCTAAATTGCCCCTTAATGTCAGGGGGATTAACAGGGTGGGTACATTGTTACGGGAATAAGGCCTGGGTGGGATTGCTCGATGGGTTGAATGGCCTCCTTCTGCACTGTGACCCCATGAATAAGATTAAATACATTTAATATACGCTGAATATTTCATAACGAGTTATAGAAAATGCTGAATCGTTTTTATATTAATGGGACTGTCATAAAAACAAAAGCAATATTGACACTTTGGACACTGAGGGAGCGCACGGCTCTCATAGTCGATGTTGTGAGCAATCAGCACGCACCTCACTGCACTCGGGCAGCACGGCGGCACAGTGGTTAGCACTGCTGCCTCACAGCGCCAAGGGCAGGGGTTCGATTCCCGGCTTGGGTCACTGTCTGTGCAGAGTCTGCACATTCTCCCCGTGTCTGCATGGGTTTCCTCCGGGTACTCCGATTTCCTCCGACAATCCGAAAGACGTGCTGGTTAGGGTGCATTGGCCGTGCTAACTTCTCCCTCAGTGGACCCGAACAGACGCCAGAGTGTGGGCGACTAGGAGATTTTCACTGTAACTTCATTGCAGTGTTAACGTAAGCCTACTTGTGACAATAATAAATAAACTTTTTAATGTGCGAATCACTTCAGTTGTACCGGTAGGGAAAAAAACTACACGGACGGAAACCAGCAGAATATGGCAACCCTGTGCGTGGGGAACCGTCAACAAAATGTCTCATGGAGGCTGCACTCAGAACCCAGGTGGGCCGCGTATGGCCTCCCCCGGGGCTGTAGGTTGCACACTGCTGTTCAAGTGCATGGGACTGTGGCATCAAACACTTATTGTGAGGCACTCAGGACAAAGCTTATCATTCTCCTCTGAGCTTGCAGACAGTGCTGGAGGTTGTTCCTACATCATTTACATTTCTTATCTCGATTCCAGGGATCGTATCAGATGGGGGTTCTTCTGCTCTCAATCTCGCACCTGGATCTGGTGTTTCTGACGTAGAACAATGAGTGGGTAATCTTACTGGTGGAATGCTGAGCTCTCTCTGTATCTCCTTCCGCTCTCTGTTTGCTACCAAAGCCTGCTCTGCCGATAAGATGTCAGATGTGAACTGCACTCATAGAATCCCTACAGTGCAGAAGGAGGCTATTCAGCCCATTGAGTCTGCACCGGCAACAACTCAACTGGACTCACCACATAAACACAGTGGCTACCAGAGCAGGTCAGAGGCTGGGAATACTGTGGCGAGTAACTCACCTCCTGACTCCCCAAAGCCTGTCCACCATCGACAAGCCACAAGTCAGGAGTGTGATGGAATACTCCCCACTTGCCTGGATGGGTGCGGCTCGAACAACACTCAAGAAGCTCGACACCATCCAGGACAAAGCAGTCCCGCTTGATTGGCACCACATCCACAAACATCCACTCCCTCCACCACTGACGCTCAGTTGCAGCCGTGTGTACTATCTACAAGATGCACTGCAGCAATTCACCAAGGATCCTTAGACAGCACCTTCCAAACCCACGACCACTTCCCCATCTAGAAGGACAAGGGCAGCAGATACATGGGAACACCACCACCTGCAAGTTCCCCTCCAAGCCACTCGCCATCCTGACTTGGAAATATATTGGCCGTTCCTTTGCAGTCGCTGGGTCAAAATCTTGGAATTCCCTCCCTAACGGCATTGTGGGTGAACCCGCAGAACATGGACTGCAGCGATTCAAGAAGACAGCTCATCACCACCTTCTCAAGGGCAACTAAGGATGGGCAATAAATGCTGGCCAGCCAGCGATGCCCATGTCCCACAAATGAATACGGGCGGCACGGTAGCACAGTGGTTAGCACTGCTGCTTCACAGCTCCAGGGACCTGGGTTCGATTCCCGGCTTGGGTCACTGTCTGTGTGGAGTTTGCACATTCTCCTCGTGTCTGCGTGGGTTTCCTCCGGGTGCTTCGGTTTCCTCCCACAGTCCAAAGATGTGTGGGTTAGGTAGATTGGCCATGCTAAAAATTGCCCCTTAGTGTCCTGAGATGCGTAAGTTAGAGGGATTAGTGGGTAAATATATAGGGATATGGGTGGGATTGTGGTTGGTGCAGACTCGATGGACCGAATGGCCTCTTTCTGTACTGTAGGGTTTCTATGATTGATTCTATGAATAAAAATCTCACCCAAGCCCTATCCCTGTAACCCCACACATTTACCCTTTGACACTAAGGAGCAGTTTAGCATGGCCAATCCACCTAACCTGCACATATTTGGACTGTGGGAGGAAACCCACACAGACCCGGGGAGAACTTGCAGACTCCACACAGTCACCCAAGGCCAGAATCGAACCCGGGTCCCTGGCACTGTGAGACAGCAGTGCTAACCACTGTGCCACTATGCCGCCCCACTTGGGAATGGACAGAATTAGCTATGCTGGTGAAGATCACTGTTGCCTCCCCACCACGCCCCCCCTCCCCCCCCCACCCCCCACCTGTATGGAGTATGGAGGGTCATCAACCTGAAACGTTAACCTTGGTTCTCTCCAAGGATGCTGCTTGACCCGCTGAGTGATTCTGGCATTTTCTGCTTTTACCTTATGTAACAGGATCCTTCCAGGTTGTGGTAAGTGATAGGAATGGCATTGTACAGTTCTTAGTACGCCAATATATCCGGGAGGCTCTCTACCCAAGGAGGAGCGCCTACCTTCCAGCCATAATTTAACCATGTCTGAACCACGGACCTAGAATCAACTTGCTCCGACCATATTTGGGGAACTGGCAAGTCAGTGAGAGGGGATCATCTGATGAGCAACTGGCCACCTTTGAGTTTAAGAACGTGTTTTCCTCCAGACCAGAGGACAGAAGCAGAGGAAATGTAAATGGGGAAAAGGATCCCTCAGTGGGGAACTCTTTCTCTCTCTCTCACCGTCCCTCCATCCATCCTGCAAGTTTGAGTCCCCACCCAATTGTTTAACCATCCACATGCCACAGGCAGTGTTTTATGCATCAACCTATCAGCAACTGGCTAGGGAAGAAATGATATAAATCAGCCGTCAACACCTTTACATGATCTTGACACTGAATCCAGAGGGACAGAGCATAACATGAAACCAGATCTACAAGATCTGTAAACCAATGACTTTACTGAACATTAAAAAGCAGCTTAATCTCTCCTACCAATTTGTAACTTATTTTTGCGTATTGTGACGCAAGTGGGCCCTTAAGACATATATTTTTAATGCATGTTCTTTGCAGTTTGCAAGCATGCCTTTTTTTTCTTTTTGTTATTAGTACTGAGCTGCCTGATTGGATGTCCTTTTATTGCTGGTTTAAATGGGCTTTTGTTTATTTTTAATCTGGGCCTAATGCACTGTCTGCGAGTTTACGGCCCTTTTTGAATTGTCGTGGGAAGATTGGTTGACAGGTCAGGTGGGACAGTTTCTTTTCCTCTCCCAAGAGTTAGAACATAGAACATAGAACACTACAGCGCAGTACAGGCCCTTTGGCCCTCGACGTTGCGCCGACCAGTGGAACCAATCTAAAGCCCCTCTAATCTATACTATTCCAATATCATCCATATGTTTATCCAATAACCATTTGAATGCTCTTAATGTTGATGAGTCCACTACTGCTGCAGGCAGGGCATTCCACGCCCTTACTACTCTCTGAGTAAAGAACCTACCTCTGACATCTGTCCTATATCTCTCACCCCTCAATTTAAAGCTCTGTCCCCTCGTGCTAGCCAACACCATCTGAGGAAAAAGGCTCTCACTATCCACCTTATCTAATCCTCTGATCATCTTGTATGCCTCTATTAAGTCACCTCTTAACCTTCTTCTCTCTAACGAAAACAACCTCAAGCCCCTCATACGATTTTCCCACCATACCAGGCAACATCCTGGTAAATCTCCTCTGCACCCTTTCCAACACTTCCACATCTTTCCTATAATGCGGCGACCAGAACTGTACGCAATAGTTAGGAGGTGTTTGGACTTCAGGCTGGAGGCAACGTTCAGTGTCTCTGCCTGGTATTAGAAACTCTGATGGCTAGTTATTTGCAGGTTTTCTTACTTCCGGAAGGGAAAATTCTGCTATTGGTTGTTTGCTAACTCGAGGCCAGCAGTAGCACTATCTCTATCTCGATGGGTGCTGGAAATTTCCAGAAGCCTGAGTTTCAAATCTCGAATCAAAGGACTAATTCACAGTAGGTGTTGCAGTGCTAGAACATACAGCATCACGTGAGCATCCGTATTTTCTGTGCTAAACCTGGGGTGATTGGGTGTTTGTAAGGAGGTCTGTTGTGTTGGAACAGTGCATTTAGCTGTTAAGGTTTATACAATATCATGGTTGTTTTTCTCTTATATGTAATTGGTAAAAGTTATTGCGAATCTTTTTTCTACGTATTAACTGTATTCTTAAATAAGCTTGGTTTGATGAAGCTCCCTGGTGGGTCATTTCAAGCGTACCTGCAGTATATCTTGGCCGGAAATTTACCGTACCGCCCGCCACGAGAATCGGAGCAGGCGAGGGGCGGACTATGGAATGGTCCGTTGACTACGGACGGGATTTTATGGTTTTGGGACAAGCGAAGGCGTAAAATCCCACCCCTAGCCAAATAGCAAAGTGCAAAACTTATGGTCTCGGCTAACTACAGAAAGAAACTTGGAGATCCTGACCTGGATTACATCAGTATGGACGCATGTACGAATGCAGGTGTGTGTCGGAGTGTATTTATTGTAATTCTTTTTCAGCGGGTGTTAAGTACAATAAATACTATTCTCTTTATTTTCCTTATCAAAAACCTTACAAGGAAACCTGTCTGTGTGCGTCTTTTACAAACACGGCACGCAAACAGTTAAACATTAATTGACTTGACATAACATTGTTTAGAATATAAGCTCTGTGTCAGTCAGGTAAAGAGTGGGAGAAGAGGGGCCACTCTGTCCAGCTCAACAGATCCCAACACTGACTATATCCTGAGGTACACCGGCTGTGTATTCCTGGCTCTATCCTGAGGTACACTAGTTGTGTATTCCTGGCTCTATCCTGAGGTACACCAGCTGTGTATCCCTGGCTTTATCCTGAGGTACACTGGCTGTGTATTCCTGGCTCTATCCTGAGGTACAGCAGCTGTGTATTCCTGTTTCTATCCTGAGGTACAGCAGCTGTGTATTCCTGTTTCTATCCTGAGGTACAGCAGCTGTGTATTCCTGTTTCTATCCTGAGGTACAGCAGCTGTGTATTTCTGGCTCTATCCTGAGGTACACTAGTTGTGTATTGCTGGCTCTATCCTGAGATACACCGGCTGTGTATTCCTGGCTCTATCCTGAGGTACAGCAGCTGTGTATTCCTGTCTCTATCCTGAGGTACACCAGCTGTGTATTTCTGGCTCTATCCTGAGGTACACTAGTTGTGTATTCCTGGCTCTATCCTGAGATACACCGGCTGTGTATTCCTGGCTCTATCCTGAGATACACCGGCTGTGTATTCCTGGCTCTATCCTGAGATACGCCAGCTGTGTATTCCTGGCTCTATCCTGAGATACACCGGCTGTGTATTCCTGGCTCTATCCTGAGGTACACCGGCTGTGTATTCCTGGCTCTATCCTGAGGTACACCAGCTGTGTATCCCTGGCTTTATCCTGAGTGTAGTACACCGGCTGTGTATTCCTGGCTCTATCCTGAGGTACACTAGTTGTATATTCCTGGCTCTATCCTGAGGTACATCGGCTGTGTATTCCTGGCTCCATCTTGAGGTACACCGGCTGTGTATTTCTGGCTCTATCTCGAGGTACACCAGCTGTATATTCTTGGCTCTATCTCGCGGTACACCGGCTGTGTATTCCTGGCTCTATCTCGAGGTACACCGGCTGTGTATTCCTGGCTCTATCCTGAGGTACACCGGCTGTGTATTCCTGGCTCTATCCTGAGGTACACTAGTTGTATATTCCTGGCTCTATCCTGAGGTACACCAGCTGTGTATTCCTGGCTCTATCCTGAGATACACCGGCTGTATATTCTTGGCTCTATCCTGAGGTACACCGGCTGTGTATTCCTGGCTCCACTTTGAGGTACACCGGCTGTGTATTTCTGGCTCTATCTCGAGGTACACCAGCTGTGTATTCCTGGCTCTATCTCGAGGTACACCGGCTGTGTATTCCTGGCTCTATCCTGAGGTACACCGGCTGTGTATTCCTGGCTCTATCTCGAGGTACACCGGCTGTGTATTCCTGGCTCTATCCTGAGGTACACCGGCTGTGTATTCCTGGCTCTATCCTGAGGTACACCGGCTGTGTATTCCTGGCTCTATCTCGAGGTACACCAGCTGTATATTCTTGGCTCTATCCTGAGGTACACTAGTTGTGTATTCCTGGCTCTATCTCGAGGTACACCGGGTTTGTGTCCCAGATGTCTGACGCTGCAGCATGTCCTAAAAAAAACATCTCCTCACAACTGCAAACCACGAAATTGGTCACCGTGAACAGACGGTTCTTCTGTTGCTGTGCGTCTCGGCGCTCTCCCTCACGCCTGCACACAAACAAGGAAGCTGTGTGATTAAAGAGGACTGAAGTTCCGTTTGGCTTCAGATGGGCCATTTGGAAACAAAAGGAACTGTCAGTTCTTCAGCCTCCGAACATCCTGTAGATGTTGGGATCAGCAGCGGATTAGAGGGGAGTGGGAGCCCCCCCCCCCCCCCCCCCCCCCCCCCGCCCTACCCCACCCCTACCCCAGCCCCATGGTTTGAGAGTAATGAAGTTCTCGCTGAACTGCCCCCAACAGGAAGCAGCTGGAGTTAATTTTTACTCAATCCCAACGGGGGGATTGAAGGGAACCTGCTTCCAACGCCCTGGGCCCTCTGCTCTCTGGGAAGGAACAATGCCAACGCTTCTTACTGCTGATTTCTTCAAATCCCTCACCTTCCATTCCACATCCCTCTCCCTCCAACTCCCCGTCCCCTCAAACAGTGTCCACAGAGAGAGAGAGGGAGAGAGAGAAAGAGAGAGAGAGAACACTCCCCTGAGTGTGGGATAGACCGAGAGAGAGAGAGAAAGAGAGAGAGAGAACACTCCCCTGAATGTGGGATAGACCGAGAGAGAGAGAGAAA